>NC_045438.1:106204503-106213662 GCF_002776525.5 Piliocolobus tephrosceles
AAATAAATAAATAAATAAATAAATAAATAAATAAATAAATAAATAAAATGAAATATTTTGTTCTGAGAGGAGTATTTTATCATTAGCATTGCTTAGAATTACTCACATATGCTTTTAATTAAAATAAGGCTGACTTTTAATTGGTTTATCATTTTCTTTTAAGTTTCTACAGAAAATGTACCACTTATGGCCTGAATACAAGTCACCCAATGCAATTTTCTTCTTCTGCATCTGGTGATTCCCTCTCTGTCTTTGAAGACTTACCTGAAATCTAACTCCCTTATGAAGACTTTCTTAACCATTACCAGGCAACACTAAGTTCTGTCTTCTCACTGTTTATATAGCACACCTGTTTATACAATAGTTTGATTTATTTTACTTCTCATTGTTGTTTCCTGCTACTGACCACTCCACCACACTCCTGATTGTAACACAACAGGTAATGTGTATTTGGAGAAAGATGACCACAGAGCAATCAATTATGTTGGTTGGGCACAGTGGCTCACGCTTGTAATTCCAACACTTTGGGAGGCTGAGGTGGGAGGATCATGAGGTCAGGATATGGAGACCATCCTGGCTAACACAGTGAAACACTGTCTCTACTAAAAATACAAAAAATGAGCCAGGCATGGTGGCACACGCCTGTAGTCCCAGCTATTCGGGAGGCTGAGGCAGGACGATCGCTTGAACCAGGAAGCGGAGGCTGCAGTGAGCTGAGATCACACCACTGCACTCCATCCTGGGTGACAAAGTGAGACCCCGTCTCAAAAAGAAAAAAAAAAAAAAAAAAAGAAAGAATCAATTATGTGATTTTCTCAGGAAACCATCCCTTAACAATTGAAATAAAAGCTACCAATATAAGGATATTTATCATATGTTGATAATCTTTCAAAAGTTCTAAAATTAATGGCATAAATATGTTTTAATCATTTTATAATGTGTAAAATATAAAATTTCATTCATGACTTACACAGCCCCTTTTAATTTCATGACTTACATAGCCCATTTTAATTTATCTTCCTTATGTGTTATTCTACCACAGGTTGCTACCAGAAGAATGAATGTGCAAAGAAGGAAGATTTTTAAAGTATCCTCTCTTTCATTAATCCCAGTTTCTTACAAGAGTATAAAAGAGGACAAGTAGAAATTTACTGGCAAAAATAAAGTATACTAAACTTCATTGACCTCATGGGAAACAATGTTGCTTTTCCAATCTTCCACTTTCAAGATTCTAAGAAATCATGTCCAATTTAATTGTAGGAAAGAGATACAAAAAAAAAAAAAAAACATTAAGACTGGAATTTTCATTGAACGGAAGGTTCATTTAAAAATCCAGATTAATGTGAAAATAGTTCACCAATTCAATTACCTGGGAAAACAAAGATGGGAGCTTCTAGTGTTATTGATGACAATAACGGAAAAGAGAAAGGGAACAAAGAGTTCAACTGAGTGTATGTGAAGAGACACAGCTGTGCTTAAATGAAAGCAAAGGTCAGATGCCAGGTTTTCCCTAAAGACACAGAGATTTTCTAAAGTATTTATTGGAAGAGAAATTCAACCCAGAAGGGTAAGCTAACATCTTTCATGAAAGCGAAGCAACTATTAATCCAAGATTATGCAACTCTATAAAATATATTAAATAGTCTATAAAGCAGTACATTTTGTTTGTGATTTGTTTCTCTTCACTACATTTTATTCTCATTTATGAAGTTTAAATTTTACTCAGGGGACTAACTATTATAGGTGACATCTAGTACTGTGGTACTTTTACTCCTGAAGCTATAAGTAACTGCAGGGACAGATGCAAACAAAAAATTTCATAAGCACTTCTGTTTAATGGGAAGCAAACATTTATAGTTTCTATGCCCAAAAGTCCATCTCATGAGAATAAAGTAACCAGAATTTAAAATTATAACCCAATTAATTTAGCTTCATATAAGCTAACACTATCTGATCATAATTTACTATACCATTCTTCTATTAAAAATCATTTATTTTTTAATCATATATACTTACATGTTACAAAATAATATGTCTTTGAGAATGTGTATTTTTGTATAATTCAAAGCATTCTCTTCATCAATAATTTGTGGAAATAAAAAAGCTGAGTCAAAAAAATAAGAAAGTTTTATTACAAGTAAAATAATAAAGTGTTCTCTAACCATAAAATCAACATTTGTTCTAGTTATCTGCTAACTAGGCAGGGGCACGGTGGCTCACACCTGTAATCCCAGGACTTTGGGAGGCTGAGGCAGGTTGATCACTTGATGTAAGGAGTTTGAGACGAGCCTGGCCAACATGGTGAAACCCCATCTCTATTAAAAATACAAAAAAAAAAAAAAAAAAAAGCCAGGTGTGGTTGCACATGCCTGTAGTCCCAGCTACTAGGGAGACTGTGGCAGGAGAATAATTTGAACCCAGGAGGAGGCAAAGGTTGGAGTGAGCTGAGATCGTGGCACTGCAGTCCAGCCTGGGCAACAGGGTGGAACTCCATCTCAAAAAAAAAAAAAAAAAAAAAAAAAATTAAAAAATTATCTGCCAACTATAAACTAGATATTTTCAATAGAAGTTTCTACAAAGATTGGAATGCTCTAGATCTTCACTTTCCAATATATTATAATATATGGCTAATGAACACTCAAAACATAACTAATGTGACAAAGAAACTAAATTTTCAGTTTTATTTAATATTATTTAGTTTAAATTTAAATAGCCATATATGGCTAGTGGTGACTTTATTTGATTGCACAGACAGACAAATAGAAACTTGTTTTGTAACTTATATTATTTTATGCTGTGAAGATTTATTTTTTTTAATAAATTAATTGATCAAATGTATTTTTTGTGATAGAATTTCGTACATATGGTTTTCCTCTATTTTTCTACTAGAGTCTTCCAGATTAAAATCAAAAGAAAAGAAAGAAAGCCAAATGAAAATCCAGAAAAAAAATAGAGAGGGTAAGAAAGAATAAAGAATAGATGGAAGGATGGGAAGAAAGCAGGAAGAAAGAATAAAAGGAAGAAAGAAGGAAAGGAAGGAGGGAAGGAAGGACATAACTGGGATGTACAGCATAGCAATATAGATCCAATTTGGAGACTAAAATTAGTAAGTTAATATAAATAATAGTTACTATGATAAAAGAGTAACTATAATATATAAAGTATCTCAAGTATCTCTGTATGGTATTCTAGGGCTGAGGGAGAATTCACAAGGAAGGACAAACTTGGAAGACAGTAAGATCTTTTTAAAGAATATTTGATTTGGAACACAGGATGGCAAAGGAGTTGGCTGACTTTGTCAAACTGGAGTTGGTCTGGTGTTGCTCAGCAAACATTAGGTCACCTTCTAGAGTACAGGTGGAGAGCAGATCAACAACCAGTAATGCGAATGCAGTGAAAATCAGGTGTCTGTGGAGCTGGAGGCCTTTAGAGCATGCCGTCCGGTGGAGGCTTGCCAAGGGAGCCCAGGGTGCAGCTGCAACTGCATGCAACCTGGGCAAAATTCTATTTTTCGTTTCTAGAGACTGCAGAAAAGTTACCACCAACCCAAGTCTGCAAGGTCACAGAGGGACTGCATTTTGCACCCACGATTGTTGAACATCCTTGCTATGTTTGTAAATGTTCCCTGCTTATAAATTTATATTCCCTGGAAAAGAAGCCAAAGAATGTAGAGAATCTTTTCTAGCTGTAGCTAAAGCTAATTTAAGTTTGTCTGAGCTAGGCAACTTCAATCATAATCACTTGTGCAGTCCTAAATTCAGAAGAATGCAATTTGATGAAAAGGACTCCCTGTAGATTTCACTTTGCTGGTGTTTGTGGCAGAGGATGTTCAAATATGGTGGATATTAAGAGTTACAAAGTTGAGTTTCAGACACAAAGGGGGAATTTTTGTTAAAAGAAGCAGTGATTGCAATAAATCCAAGTCCTGACAGCAGAACCAACTGTATCATTTTTGGCTCCTCAGGCCCATTCTATAGAATTGCATTTACAGCCTTTTTTTTTTTTTGCAGCTTAGTCTTGAAGTTGCTTCTCTAGTCTCTAAAACTGTCAGTGAATTACCCAATGTTCTTTATATGGGATCAGCTTTTTTTGTTTACAACTAAAAACTCTGATCAAAACAAAAATGTGTTCTAGCAAAGGCTGCCAATAAAAAGCTTCACAGAAACTAAGCAATTCTGAAATGGTTATGTGGCCTTGTTGGGGAAGATGGACATACAATCTTGGGTATTATTAATAGATAGAACTCTTGCTAACAGATGAAAAGTCATGGGGGAATGTTCACATTTTCTACTGTGATTAGAAGGTAGTCTTCAGGTAACCAGAGCCAGGTTTCTTGTAAGCCTTTGTCAGTTCCTATCCCCTCCATGCACAATAACTGACAGTTTCCAAATATAAAACTAGAATACGATGCTAGCATATCATAGGAATTTGTAACTCATGTAACTCATGAGCTGGAAGAGATTACTCATTTATAACAGATCAAAGATTTGTGGAAATGGGTTTTGAGGATGCTAAAACAAGAAAATCAAAACATATTTTAGAGGAGCTCTATTTTTCAAAACATACATTTACCAGAAATTATGGATTGCTTATACAAGTTTTGTTGATGTTGTTGTTACTCAGTGATACACCCTACAACCCTAAAAGAGTAGTTAATGCTTAATCTGAACTCAATAGGTGTATTTGAAAAAGCGTACTAGTTCTAGCAGTTATAAAACAGATGTGGTTATTTATCCTGTGAATTAGGTGCAGTGGGTATACTATAGTGTTACATGCTCAATAAAGTTAGGTGCACATAAGTGTCACCTGAAGTGCTATTTAAAACATACTGATTCCCAAATCTCTACCTCCAGAAATTCTACTTAAATTGTGAAGAAAAGCTCCAAAATTTTTATTTTGCGAAAGTTTCTCAGGTGATACAAAATAACACATCTTAAGAATTATAAAGAAAATAATTCTGGAGCAGGTATATCATATGAGCCCACTTACCTCATATGAAGCTCTCAAGAGAGCCCAAAATATAGTCATTTCTCCAAGGTGTTAGAAAGGATTAGTAAGTGAAGTATCAGTGTTATAGAAAGTGCTAATTTTTATTATTTATAGGGCAAAGAGGACCAGGGCTGCTGTTGCTGCAGTAGAAATTATTATTTTTTCAATGTAAATGATAGAAGTAAATGATAAAGTAAGCATGACTGCCCTAATAAGTGACAAATGGGAGCGGTCATCAAAGTGGTGTGGCCTGGAGGAATCCCTAATGGTGATTAATTTATCTTGGGATTGCTCAGACCAAAAGAGATGGTCAGCCCTTCAAGTCAAAACTTGACTTGCAAAACTGAATATTTTCTAGATCTAGTGAATAGAGAGCTGCATTTAGCTATGAAAAGAGGACAGAGCCCAGTATACAGGCATGGAGCCCCTTGAGGAAATTGGAGACTGGGAACACATAACCATAACACAAATACGAAACATAACTCTGTTTTTCACTTCTTGCCTGGAATGCCTTCTGCTAAGGCACGAATTATTTGTCCCACTGCCAAGAAGACAAAAGCCACATGTTAAGGATGATCCCACTCAAGGATAAGGGAAGCTTTGAGCCTTGATTGCATTGTCGACTAACATGCCGCAATACTTTAGTTGTTAAAAGCACAGATTCTAGCATAGGTTTGCCTGAGCTGAAATCCAATCCTTGGGGCTTGCTTATTAGCTGTGTGACCTTACACAAGATACTAAAGTTCTCTTTATCCGTGTGTCCTCATCAGTAGTGGAAGTGATAATCACATTTAATCAGATGGTGCTAAGAATATGTAAAACACTTTTAATAGTGCCTGATACACAACACATGCTATGTGTGTAGCTTCTCTTTCATAATAACAATACTTGTTTAAAAATGAAATTTTTATTGCATGAAATATATGAGCAACATCTTGCATAAGACATTGAGAAATGCAATTTCAATAACTCAATAATATAAAAAATAATGCAGTAATTACCAAATAAGAAGGGAAGTAAATGTGTACATTTTATATACAGGCATGTAGTTTTATGTTATAGGCAGGCTTAATCTTAAAGGTTTAATTTTTAACATATTTTTACAAATACAACTGTGAAACCCAATTCAATTGAAACGTAATCTTTGAACTCTATACAAATCTACAAAAGTATTCATAAAAGAGATCAACTTGAATTATGATTAATTGTGTAGTTCCTTAAATTAAAACGATAATGACAACTTAAAGTCTATTTAATATTAAACATTTATCACTGTGAAACAATAAACTCTACATTTCAAGAAATCTGAAAATTTTTATAGGACTGCCTAAAATTAAACTGTTTACAATTTGAATAAAAACATATCGAATATATTTGTTGTTCAAAATGGAGACGAATCTAATTTCTTTTGAATAGTCAATACAAAAGAATTAAAAATAAAGCCTAATAGCAAAAGTATAATACTTATATAAGAATAATATTGATGCTAGTGTTAAACAAAGGAAAACCTTGTGAAAAATATCTGAATTGTTATAGCATCCTCCTTGAGGTAATCAAAAAGAACACAAACTCTTTAGCCCCATATATGTGACTATAAAAAACAAACCACCAAGTGACTGATACTGAAGTTTGAAAGGATGCAATTTTCTCAACAATGAGCTTATTTTATGTCCGAAGAACAAATGGACTTAGATGGAAATAGTTTCTTCATCTTCTTAGTTTATAATTGGAGTTTTTAAAACCATTAAATAATGTTTTTCCCTCTGATGTTTATTAATATGTAGCAGAATAAATTGTCAGCATAACACCATGTTTGAAAGTGTTTTGACCAGCAAACTAGTCTGGTTTTGCAATGTAATTTAGAGCCTACCATGACCGCCAAGCCAATCAGAATTTTAGTACAAAATTTCGGCCAGACTCAGTTTTCTGCTTAGCCATTTAATTCCTTATTTTTCTCATAAGGAAACTTGAATAATAAATATGAGTTTATGTAGACGGAAATTACATAAATTTACATACTATATGTAGGCTTCAAATCTGCTTCAGTAAGGATCCTAAATGTTTTTTTATGGTGGCCATATCAGACATGAATAGAATGTGGTTAATTTCTGCTTTATGTATTGATATGGTTTGACTCTGTGTCCCCAACCAAATCTCATCTTGAATTGTAGTCCCGTAATTACCATGTGTTGTGGGAGGGACCTGGTGGGACATAACTGAATCATGGAAGTGGTTTCTCCCATACTGTTCTCATGGTAGTGAATAAGTCTCACGAGCTGTTTCGCTTGACTCTCATTCTCTCTCTTGTTGCTTCCATGTACGACATGCCTTTCATCCTCCGCCATGATTGTGAGGCCTCCCTAGCCACGTGGAAGTATAAGTCCATTAAACCTCTTTTTTTGTAAATTCTCCAGTCTCAGGTATGCCTTCATCAGCAACATGAAAACGGACTAATACATGTGTGGTGGGGAATAGTTAAGAAATGATAGTTTTACCTCACAGAGCTGCCTGAATTTCAATAATTCTGTCAACTGAATTATGATTTCAACACCTACTCAATTCTACAAATTCATAGATTTTTCTAAACTAAAACACCAATAGAACCTATCCTCTTTACCCCCTGTTTCCACCTGAATGATTATGATAGAAGCTAATTGTCATAATTATCTTGGCTATCCATAATACATTATTTTTGAAAACAGAATTAATACTCTTGAAAAACTTGGAATTTTAAATAAAAGTAATACTATTCCATGGTAAGAAGCATATAACACAGGGGGAAAAAAAAACCACACACACCACATTTTGTACTACTTATAACGTATTGAATTTTTAAAAGCTATTTTTTTGTGTCTCTGCTAAAATTACTGGCAAGATAAAACTTCAAACTTGCATTATCAGTCAAACTTATTCTCAGCAGTTGATGTGGTGAGGAAAAATAAGGTAATGCAATTTTTTAAATAAATTAAAATGCACATCAAAATTCTAATAATCATTTAATTATTTAATAACAATTTCAACATTTCTTTAACTTTTGGACTATTACACCAGCTCATGAAGGATAAGGTGGCTGTCCTAGGTCCTCCATTAGTCCACACCTAACACTGGATTTACATCCTCTTAAATAGAAATTTTGTTTCTCCAATTCAGGTGCATAATATTGTTTATTGAAAATGTTGTTATAGGTAATTTGACTTGGATAAATCCTATGGAGTTCATTTTAATTGCATATCTTAACAATTTCAGTACTGGCTGAGTTAACATGAAAATTAATCAATCATTTTCTTCATATTCAACTAATCATTATCCTGTTTCATGTTGTGTTAGCAGTTTTATGAACTAATTAGTTTCGTCATTGCAGTTCTGAGAATTCTTAACCCATCCAATGGTGTGATCTTAAAGTTATCAGAAACCTGTATTTGTGAGTCCTTTCCAAGAATTTTCATGAAGACAAAACATGTTAGGTTTATTGTTGCTCTGGAAAGTACCAGAATAAATAATTAACTCTCTGTTAATAGGACTTAAAATGGTTACAGATGTGATAACACAATTGACAAGGAATTTCACTTTTTTCTGTTGTATACAATATTTTAAGATAGTAACTAGAATTATGGCTAATATACAAGAACTGCTAGATTCCTATTTATACAATGTGTAAAACACACATTAATAACATGTCCATAAAATATAACTTAAAGAAGGTTTAAAATTATGAATTTGCAATAATTTTCATATAATTAAATATATAAATCTCTCTTTCTACATAGTGAGATATCCTTTTGAAATGTTCCAAGGACCCATCAGGAAAATCCCAAAGCTAATTTGAGGTAAAGAAAAAGACTTGGCCAGGCACAGTGGCTCACGCCTGTAATCCCAGCACTTTGGGAGGCTGAGGTGGGTGGATCACGAGGTCAGGAGATCGAGACCATTCTGGTTAACACGGTGAAACCATATCTCTACTAAAAATACAAAAATTAGTCGGACATGGTGGCAGGTTCCTGTAGTCCCAGCTACTTGGGAGGCTGAGGCAAGAGAATGGAGTGAACCCAGGAGATGGAGCTCCCAGTGAGCCAAGATTGCACCACTGCACTCCAGCCAGGGCAATAGAGCAAGACTCTGTCTCAAAAAAAAAAAAAAAAGAAAAAAGAAAAGAAAGAAAAAGAAAGAAAG
>NC_045438.1:106213762-106339444 GCF_002776525.5 Piliocolobus tephrosceles
AAGAAAGAAAGAAAGAAAGAAAGAAAGAAAGAAAGAAAGAAAGAAAGGAAGGAAGGAAGGAAGGAAGGAAGGAAGGAAGGAAGGAAGGAAGGAAGGAAGGAAGGAAGGAAGGGACTTAATTTAGAATTTGATTTGGAAAGCTTGTCAAAAATATCAAAGGTTTAAAACACTTTATCAAAATAGGATCACAGGGCACTGTGAACAATAGTCATTCATTTAACCAAATTGATAATTAAAAGACTTCAAAGGCAAATATAGAAAGTTACACAGTTGTAGAAAACCTTAACTCTTTCATCGAGAGCGCTTAGGTTTTTAAAATAGATTAAAACCCAACAAGGAAAACATGAAGCCTAGAATATTAACTTAATAAAACAGAGCATCTTTGTTTCCTAGACCAATTACCCAAAGGGTAAATAAAGACTTTTCACATTTTCCTACTAAGAGCAGACCAGTACTTTATAAAAGCCCTGTTGTTTGAATGGAGAGAACCAAATTCTACTTTTGCATCAGTGTACTTTTATTAATCAGGCTCATTTTTTAGAAAAATAAATAAATAATTGTTTTCTAATGTTAGATGTTAGCCATCTTACACACACAAAATTTCTTTCATGAGATTTCTCTTCCACAAACCTACAATTTTCTAATCAAGTCAGTTGTGTCTTATATTTTTTTCTCTTCTCATTTTGGAAAAAATCATTTATTCTACTGTAGGAGAGAAATTTCTTTTTCTCTTAACAAAACAAAACAAAATATCCTCATACTTTACAGCTTCTTTTTTTTTTTTTTTTAACCAAAGAACATCTTATCTTTCTTGTATAGTTTCATATAGAGCTGTTGTCCTTATTATTTCTAGTAATTTAAGTTACATATATTTCTTAAAATTCTTAAACCTTAACGAGTTTCATTTTCAGTGAACACTTGGCAGAAACCATGAACTGTCCGTTGCATCCATAATCTGTAGATTCGCAAATATATATATATATATATATATATCACTTGTAAGAAGTATGTGCTCTACCATAGTACAATTTAGTAATGTGGCACAGAACATGTTTATGAATAGTCTCTAATATCTTTAGTCTCACTATAATAAGAAACTGTAAAAGAGGCAAAATTATATTACTACCTTCCTGTGTTTGTCTGTCTGTTCTTTGGCTAGAGCTAATAATTAAATTCTTGTTTGTACATATTTTCCTCAGCCTCAGTTTTTCATTAATGATTATAAATATGTTAAATCTTTCTGGTATAGAAAGTACACACTTTTCATGGAAATTTTATGTTACTAGTGTGTAACTCGCTTATTTTTAACAATTATGCCTTGATTACTTGTAAAGAAAAGATATTTAACCACTGGACATCATTTCATTTTTCTTGTTGATAAATTTTGTAGTAAAAATATAATGTAGGCTTATTGTATCATTAAACTGAAGCAGAAAAAAGGATACATCAGTATTATACCTAATACTGAAAACTTTGAAGACATGCCTGCTTTAATCAAACTTAAAAATATTCTTATTTACCAAAGATCATCCAAGCCCTATTGTTGTAGTCTCAGCAATCCACCAAGATGTAATATAGTCTCTTGTCTGAGATAATGCCCCGAATTCTTTGTCCTACCTCCAAGAAAATTAGGGAGTAGAGACAGAAAGGTGAGGTTAGAGCAAAAGTTTAATAAGTGAAAGAAGAAAGCTCTCTGCCGGCAGAAAAGGGGGCCCAAGAAAGGTGCCCCCTATGAGGCTGGGGTCCAGGGTTTTTATGAACTGGGAAGGGGAAAGAATGTACTTAGACTGAAGGCTGTCTTGAAGAATGTGTGACTCAGCTTGGCTCAGGATCCTGGCCCAGGACCAATCAGAAAGCTTGACCTGGGACCAGTCAGGAGCTGAAATGATGATTCATAGATGCTCCTTAGCTTGGCCCGGGACGAATCAGAAACTTAAGTAAAAGCTTCACATGGGACCTTGACCCAGGACCAATCGGGGCTGAAAGGATGATTCATAGAAGCTGGACTTACAATCCAAAATAAAGGAAAGTAGAGTGCCCGCCAGAACCCACTGGAGCTTACCATGCCCATGCCCATACAAAGAGAAAAAACTTTTTGGGGGGAACCTGGTCACTATACAAAAACAAAGACATGCCTATACTAGGCCTTGTCTCCTTATCTGAGTGAGCTGGACATTTGTGCAAGTTTTTATCCAAAAGGGCCGGAGTTTTTTCTATCTGTACAACCAAGGGCATGTATCCAGGAAGAACAACCTGTGATAGTTCCCTTATTGGTGCCTGAAGCTTGAATTTTTTCCCAGGCTGCTTTTTATGTTATGTGGGGATGAGGCACTGATCCAAGAACCAGGGGCTCCCTGGGGACCCTTTCCTTGCTATCTACCTAAGACAAGCTAACTAACTCCTTTTAATCCCCCCTCAGGAGTGGAGACCCTAACTGCTGTTGGGGAGATTGTGTGTTGATCTTCCTGGCCACTTCTTCCTGGAAAGGGGCATTTTTCAGGGAACAGCTGCTAAGATTTCCCCTAGGCCTGATTTAGAGGTCCTTGGAAGAAAGGCATCCATGCATGGTGTGCTCAAAATCTAGGATAAGGGTCAACCTTGACACCTCTCAAGTATTGTTCAATTAAATGTGTGTGTGTTTTTTTTTTTTTTATTATTTTCTTTTGAACGAATCTTTGATGTGATAATCAGAGTAGGGAACAAAATCTAGTATCTAAATTTTATGTTAGTCTTCCAGTATTACTCTTATGTATGTGCTTCCTGCCACTTGTTTATCAGTAAAGGAAATAATAATCAGCAATTATAATAGTTATAGCAATAGTAATAATAATCACGTGTTTTGGTCAGGCATGATGGCTCATGCCTGTAATCCCAGCACCTTAGGAGGGGAAGGGAGGCTGATCACCTCAGGACAGGAGTTCGAGACCAGTCTGGACAACATAGTGAAACCCTGTCTCTACTAAAAATACCAAAATTAGCCAGGAGCTGTGGTGCATGCCTATAGTCTCAGCTACTCGGGAGGCTGAGCTGTAATCTCAACCACTGGGGAGGCTGAGTCTGGAGAATCACTTGAACCTGGGAGGCAGATGTTGCAGGGAGTCAAGATCAAGCCACTGCACTCCAGCCTGGGCGACAGAGTGAGACTCCATCTCAAATAATAATAAATGATAATGTGTTTGGTATTGCTCTTATTCTCATGTTTGGAGCAAGCCTGTGAAAAACTGAATTATTAATGTTGCCTTTTTATCTTCCATCCAAAATTCATGTATCTAGCCATAAATTTTTCATACAAGAATTCTTGTGTTTCTCCATAAATACTATTTGACTTTGCCTTCAGTCATAATGCTTAATTTGACATATGTGGGCAGAAGTTAAGATCTTACCAGTTCTGAAGCTAGGACTTAGAAAATATTGTTATGTGTCAACTTGCTATCTTATGCCCTATTGTTGTCATAACAAGAATATGCCCCAGCTAGCTCACTGAACAAATTAGCATACAGACACATAATTTAGACTACTCCCTCAGCTACATGTTGTAGCCAAGACCAGCGGAGCCTAGCCAAACACAGCCTGTATCTGCTTATGCCTACTGATCTGCAGACCTGTGAGAAGGATGATTGCTGCTTTAAGCCATTGATTTTGGGGATGATTTGTTATACAGCAGTAACTAGCTTGCTCTCTTTCCTCTCTTTTCTCAATCACTTTGTCTTTTCACTTCATGATTAGTATCAGAATAATTTTCTGTTATGATTATCCTTGTGGCACTTATGATGCTTTGAATTCTGATAATCCAGTTCCAGTAACAAATCAGGAAAGGAAAAAGTAGAATCTTATAGCTAAAATAAAAAGCTTTCTTTTTCCACAGATAATGTGGTAACTTTCACAGTCTTTTTGGTAATTTTACTATTTGAGATTGAAAATGTTTAAGAAAGTCTCACAACTCTCTATGTAACAAATGGGAGCCATTTAGAGGATATTAAAAGAAAACAAATGTTGCTGTTTGTGCATTGAGTATATTATTGGATTTTGAATATTTTCAGCTCACTAGATTTTCAAATATTTTGCATTAGGGACAGAAAACAAATCTCTGAATTTCCTAAAGCTCACATAAGCTTCTACATTTTACATAACACTTCTATAAGATAGTCAAGAAGCTCCAGATAGCATTGTTCTATTCTTATTTTATTGATTAGAAAGGTAAACACAAAACATGTTAAACATTTTTCCAAACAAAGGAAACAACCAGGGAATATGATTTCCTCAAAGTTTCAGTTTCAATTCAATGTCCACTCTGTACTATTTCTGGTGAAGTTGAATAATACTACTTTGTGCCTGTAGAGCATTCAAAACATTTTATAGGCCTTTATAAATCTTTTTACTTCCCTATGAGATTGAAAAATCAAAATGTTTTATATAGCACAATGAATCACTGTGGTTGTACTACAGTTTCAAAATGCTTACACATCAAAACCATCCCCATGAATTTCTATTAACTGTCAGCATTTGCAAAACAACAGCATTTCTGGCTAGAAAGGTTTCAGTATTTCATAAGAAATTCAAACTTAACCCTTCATGTATGAATTTCTTTCCCTATTTGTTATGAAACAGCTGTACATATGTTGCAAGTTAAGCTATTGCATGTTTTTTAGAGCCTTATGAAGTTCTGTAATTTTAGAATCAAGTCAATACATATTTTAAATAGTAAATGTACTTAAGTGTCACAGAGTTTGAGTCCTCTACAGACATAAAATAATCATATTCAATTTCTCAAAAAAATGAGATAACTTTGGGCCGGGCATGGTGACTCATGCCTGTAATCCCAGTACTTTGGGAGGTTGAGGCAGGTGGATCACAAGGTCAGGAGTTCGAGACAAGCCTGGCTAATATAGTGAAACCCTGTCTCTACTAAAAAATACAAAAATTAGCTGGACATGGTGGTGCATGCCTGTGATCTCAGCTCCTTGGGAGGCTTAGGCAGGAGAATTGCTGGAACCTGGGAGGCGGAGGTTGCAGTGAGCCAAGATTGTGCCACTGCACTCTAGCCTGGGCGACAGAGTGAGACTCCGAAAAAAAAAAAAAAAGTCACTTTAGTGTAAGCATCACGAAAAGTAAGAAAAAAATTACATAGCTTGAATACAATTACGTCAACACACAATTGGTCATTATAAAAATGCCATGATCCATTTCTCATAGTTACTTCACATAAAATATTGTGAAGTGTTAAACTTTATGAAGTATATCCTTCATCACCATTGTCCAAATTTATTATTGTTTCTTTATCAAAATGAAGCAAAATATTAAGTGCAGTAAATACTGACAATAGTCATAACAAACGTACAAAACAGACCTAAGGAATATTGAAGATTTTATTCCCAGTTTTTATTACTTTAAATATGTATTTTTTAATGTTAATAATCTCACAATGTATCCTATTAGAAAATCTGAGAGTGAGAGGCAGAAGATACTAGACCAGATCTAAGAAAAGAGCACATCTCCAAATGTGCTGAAGTGGGGAATGCGTAAAGAAGCTAACACAGCTTCCTAATTAAGAAATTTCTGTAGCACCCAGGAAATGAAGAAGAGGATGAATTTACGTTGCCACAAATTAGGTGTAAAAAAGGTGGTTTTATATTGCCTGGTGAATAACTTGGGTATATTAGTGGAGAAATTCAGGGTTATGCCTTTGCTTGACAGGTTATCTGAAAAGCAAGAGTGTTGAAAGTTTGGTCAAAAGAGTTGAAGTAATAAATTCTTATATCTTGTTGGAAAATAATACAGAGCTAATAGACTAATAAAAGAGAGAGGGTGAAAATAATGCTAGGCCACCGTGAATCAAGAAATAATGGTAAGAAGGGAATGAGAGATTCAGAGAATAAGAATTTTTATTTGGAAGATGAAAGTTTAATATGTTGTAGTAAAGATGTTTGGGTGAGGATGAGTCTAAGGTGTAGTCAAAGATTTCATCTTTTGATATGGAGCTGAAGGGAGGGCTATTAAATTTGAGCAAGAGAATACCATGAACATGAACATCAATAATTTAAAAACCACGTTGGCTTTTTAATATTAATGCAAGTACTTTTGGCACCCTGCTGAAACCATATCTAACGTCAAATGTGGGATAAATATTGGGCAATTTATGCCATAGAAGATATTGGTCGTAGCTTTTTTTATTACTTGGTTGAAATATATGCTTTCTACCTGTGATAAGCAAGTTTTCTTTTTAAAATAGAAGTGCTTTGTGACCTGAATAATTGTACCATTACAACCTAACTTTATTTTTTCGCATTTGTTTTTAAATTTCATCTCTTTTCGTTTTACAAACATTATTCTTAGTTTTCTGCAACCAAATAACTTTTTTTTCCAAGCTTTCCCACCCTTGGGGAAGAGACTGTATCCTGACATCATCTATGGATAAGAACTTACTCTAGTGGGCTATTGTGCTCATAGAGCAAGCATATTCCGCATTGTGACTTAAAGTCAAGAATCTTAGTTAATAATTATTTATTAAGCTAACATTATGTGCTTTAAATAGGAGAGAGGGAGTACCCAGGAATGAATGGTACTGGGTTATAGATAGAAAAAAAAGTATAATGGAATGACTTGACAGGCAACACAATAATCCATTATTTACAGCTACTGTATACAAACATTATTACATTAATTCCTTAAGAAAATTTTACTCAGTGCTTTTTAAAAGCCAAGCACTGTCTTATTGTTGGGGCTATAAAAGGGAGGAAGCCCTTAATCTTATGTTCAATGCAGTCTAGTTTATTAGAGAAATTCACAGATGATTTTACTACTATAATATTAAAATGTTAAATGCTAAAGTGACATTTACTATTTTGTGCAATTGCTATGATGCTACATAGAAAGAATCCTTTAACAGTGGTTTAGGTGCTAGAAATTTCAACAAAGAGAAATATTTTTTAAGTAATCTCTGGAAAAATAAAGAGGGTGTTTCTAGGGCAGACAGAGAGAAACAACCCAGCAAGAATGAATAGCATCCCCTTTATTATCCCAACAGAAACTCAATGTCAGATACTGAATAAAGACTGAGTCAAGTGGCTTCTCAAGCTCCTATACATCTACTAGATTTGGGCTATGTTATTCCACCATGAAATCTTTGTTAGCTATTTTATATAATGATATGTTATTAATTATATTTTATTGTTAAATTGTTATTTGATACAATATACTATACTAACTGATGCTATATATTTATTTTATATAATACATTTAATTTTATATAATATTTATATTTTTATATTTGTACAATTTATACTGTTCTTATACTTATGACATATTCCTTTATGTATTCCATAGTAAATGATTTAAAAAGTATATTATGTATATAATATATGTATTTTTTGTTTTCTATTTATGAACTCTAAATTATATTTTATGTTACTATGTATCATCATACATTTAGCATACTTTGAAAGATGAATGTAGAAGATATTTTATAAATGTAAATTATGTGATTATGCATGATTATACATAAATCATATATAATATATGATCAGTATACAACTATTTAATATTTTGAAATCTGTCTATTATTTTTTAAAATATTATTTAATGGAATGGATCACAGTACCATAGTTTTACACCATAATGTTTGACTATTATATGTCTAATCAAAACTTCCAAAACACAAACACAGAAAATAATTGCCTAAATAAGGAGGAGTTGAAAATTTATTTTAAAAGTATATTTAAAATATTAAAATTGTTTGTATATTTTGGATAACAGTCCTTTATCAGGTATGTCTTTTCCAAATATTTTCTCCCAGTCTGTAGTTTATCTTCTCGTTCTCTTGACAGTGCCTTTCTTTCACAGAGAAGTTTTTAATATTAATGTTTACACATCAGTTCTTTCTTTCATAGATCATGCCAATAGTGTTGTATCTAAAAAGTCATATCTGCTTTTTTCTCTGTTATCCTATAGGAGATGTATAGTTCTGCATTTTATCTTTAGGTCTAATAACATATTTTGAATTAATCTTTGTGAAGGATGTAAGGTCTGTGTATATATGCATTTTTGTTTTTCATGTGGATGCCCTGTTGTTCCAGTACCATTTTTTGATAGGACAATCTTTGCTTCATTGTCTGTTTTTCTTTGCTTCTTTGTCAAAGTTTAGCTAAATATATTTTTGTGGATGCATTCTTGGGCTGTCTATTCTGTTTCAAAGGCCTGAATATATATATATATTTTTTTACAATATCACACCCTCTTGATTACTGCAGCTCTATAGTAATCTTAAAGTAGGGTAATCAGTCCTTTTGATGGCAGCAGCAGGCTGCCTGGAACAGCCTACTGCCATCATGCCAGTTGCAACAGGGAGGCAAGGCTGGGGCTGCATGCTCCATGGAGTCAGTAGGAGTCAGGGACAAGTGGGAGCCTCACCTCTTCTGAGTTGGAGTGGGAGCTTCTTGGGTGCCACTGAAGTTGTCCAAGCCTGGCTGTGGACCAAGGCATCTCTGTGCCCTTGGGGGTCCAGGTGCAGGTGGGAGCCTCACCCTCCCTGACACAGCTGCAACTGCCCAAACCACAGCTGCACACCCAGGCCTCCCTCTCCACAGAATGGGTGGGGGAGGGGGAGGGAGAGGGCCCACCCTCCTGGGTGTAGCTATAGCCACCCAAACCGGCAGCTGCAGACTCAGGCATCCTTGCACTCTTGGGTGCCCAGGAAGGTCCCTCTGTCTTTACAGGTTCAGAAGTATCTGCTCCTATGGCCTGGCTTCTCCCTGTTGTCGGTGCCCACTCTAATTTTAGAGCAAAGTCAGGGCCAAGCCCAGGTGCTGTTACATCCTGTTCAGACATGCACACACTTGGGGCAGTGCTGAAACACCAGCCCCCTCCCACCTCATTCCCCTCCAGATTTTGGGTACCAATAAGCATAGGAGGGAAACTGAGGGGGGACTAAGGGAAGTTCAGCACTGGCCTGTTGGTGCCACCTGGCACCTGTCGTCTGGGCTACATGAAAGGAAGTGGGAGGCAGACAAGTGTCTGGGGAGAAGGGAGCAGGTCCCTGGTGAAGCCTCACCTTCAGGCCAGAGAGGGCCTTAAGGCTGGTGTCTGGGCTGCTATTCCCATGGACCTAAGTGGGAACTTGTGGTGCCTTTTCTGGGCCTGCCTGTGGCTGCCCATGGACAAACTGGTGTGCACTTCCTCCCCTCTGAGGCCCATAAAAGCCCCAGACTCAGCCAGAGCTGGGTAAATGTTGGGATGACCAGCTGTGGAGAGGAGCTACCCACTCCAGTGTCTCCTCTTTGCTGACAGCTGCAGAGACAATGGGGACAACCTGCCTGCAGAGAGGATCCTCCCACTCCAGGATTTCCTCACCTCTAGGAGCTGAACACTCGTCATAGGGATACTCCTGGCTGCTGAAAGGAGCTGCCCTCTTCAGGAGACTGAGCTGTTCTATCTCTCAATAAATCTCTTTGTCTTGCTCACCCTTCACTTCTCTGCATATCTCATTCTTCCTGATCACTGAATAAGAATTTGGGACCTGTCGAATGGCAGGGCTAAAAGAGCTGTAATACAAACAGTGCTGAAACATGTCCGTTGCTTGTCATGTTTCAGGCAAAGAGAAGGGGAGAAGAGCTGAGGCCCTTCAGGGAGCACAGACCTAGGAGGTCCCCAGGTCAGGGCTGTGACTCCCTCTTTGGGACCCTGTATTCCCTTGCATCTCCAGATTTCTGTGTGCCACCATGTTCCTCTGTGCCAGCCATGGAAGCTGCTTCCAGTGTGCCTAGTCCGGCTGCAGCTTTGCAGAGAGCTGGTGCCTATGATGGCACCTGTAGCTGCCCACCCACCTGCAGAAGCTGGCATGTCTGACTCACTCACACACCCCTCATTGTTCCATGCTTGGCTCTCCCTTGGTAGGTGTGAGACCCAGGCCTTTAGGGTGAACTGAGCATAGCTTGACAGGCTGAGTGGGCAAAACAAGCCCAGCAGATCCAAGGCAAAATGCAGGCAAAGGTGCCCCTGGCTTCAGAGGTTTCTGGCCAGAAAATCTATTCCCCAAGGATCATGTAACACTGTGACTTTATTCCTCTCTTTTAATTTTATGTTGGCTACTCTGTGTTTTTTCCCTTCCCATATAAATTTTGAATCAGTTTGTCAATGTACATAAAATAATTTGCTGGGTTTTAATTGAGATTTCATTGAAACTATAGCCCATTTTGGAAAGAACTGACATTTTAAACCTTTGAAACTCAACTATAGGAAAATAAATAATAAGAAAAAGATCAACCCAATTCCCCTCAACAATTAGAAAATGAGCAAATTGAATTAAAAATGGGCAAAAGACATGAATGAAAACCCTACCAAAAATGGTGTGTGGCAAATAAGCATATGAAAACATGCTCCACTTCATATGTCATTAAGGATTTGTAAATTAAAAAGAACAATTATTAGAATTACTAAACTCCAAAACTCTGAAAATAGTAAATGCTGGAGAAGGATTTGGAGCAACAGGAACTCTCATTCATTGCTGAAGGGAATGAAAAATAGCATAGCCATTTTGGAAGACAGTTTTTACCATTTCTTAGAAAACGTGATTAAAAAACAACAGTAGATTTGCCATTAAATATCCTTGGATTTAGTTAATAGCTGCAGATTGAGTATGAAACCTCAGTTTTTATGAGTACCATATTACAAAATAAAATTTAAACATATCTAGTTATACATCAAAATGATTATTAATTAGGGAATTCAATAAGGTAGATAAAATATCTACATTTGTTCATCAATCTTTTAATTGTGGAAAAATTTTCGTTGATATATAAAAGCAAAAAAGTGACTTTTATTGTTTTAATTAAAATAAACATATTGAAAATTATGTTATCTCTTCAAATGTGTTATCTTCCATTTTTATTCATATCCTCCATGGTTGTAATACCTTAATTGTCAGACAATTTGAAAGGCATTGAGTTACAAGAATAAACTATATAGGTAAGTTTGAAGAATAAACTATAGGTTTATATAGGTAAGTTACAAGAATAAACTATATATGAGCCTAAGTTATGCCACCTAAGCTAATAATATTGCTTATTTTTTGTTATTTTAAAATTTTATTTTGGGAATATTTAAAACAAAAAATTAAACAAGTTATTTTTTTCTTCAAATTGTTATTTATTTTCTTCCAATTTCTTGAAAATGTAAAAAAGGCAAACTCTCAGAGAAGCAGGTGCTATAAACAGGATATTACCTAGAGCTTTCATTGATTTACATTATCTGACAGAACTTCAAATTCATTTCACAAGACACTGATTGAAAATGTAATTTTTTTCTTCAACATCAGATGTGTTCTTGTTGTTTTCATATATTTATAATAGTAACAGATGATGGTTTCCTTCTAAACTTCCCGGCAACCAAACAGCCAGGGACATTTAAAAAAGAAACAATTTTTATTTGTGTTGATTACCAATGTCAATCATTTCAGAATAAATTAGGCATGCTGTTATTAATAGGAAAGTATGTTACTGCTGATATTTTAAACTGTGATACATATCAGTTATTACAAGAATGTCAAGAAATCATTTCTCATTGCTATAGGTATAATTTTACTGAAAGAAAGATCATTACTATAAGGTCAAGATATGTTGCTGGTAGCTATTTTAATGCCATTTTAGAGTGCATTATAGTTGATAATAAAATATGTTAAATAATATAATTCTTAACAAACATTTTTAATACTAACATTTAATACTGATATAATTATTCTTTCAACAATATTTTTCCTTTACAGTACACAAGGGTATAGCTTGTCATTTCCTAAACTCAAAGGAAATCACGTAGACAAGAAAAGATGTTTATAAAGGGGTGCACTAAGTACCACAGTGACTGGGAGAATCTACCCTGAGCCTGTTATTTGAAGTAAGAAAATACCTTCTGAACCTGACCTGAATTAAGTCTTTTCTCATCGTTGTAATCTTTCTTTTTTGAAATTTAACATTTGTCCCGGTGCAGTGGCTCACACGTGTAATCCCAACACTGTGGGAAGCCGAGGTGGGAGAATAGCTTAAGCCCTGGATTTTGAGACCAGCCTAGGAAATAAAGTCAGATACCATCTCTGCAAAAAATTAGCCGGGCCTAGTAGTGCATTCCTGCGGTTCCAGCTACACGGAAGGTTGAGGCAGGAGGATCAATTGCCTGATCCCAGAAGGTTGAGGCTGCAATAAGCTATGCTGCATCTGCAGGCCAGGTGACATAGTGAGACTTTGCCTCAAAACAAATTAAATAAATAAAATAAAATAATTAACATTGTTTCTAGTCTGCATTCACCACCACAAAGCAGGTTTCAAATTACAGTCTACTATTATATGCCAATAGCCTTATGTAAGTTATTTTATTCAAATCGTATAATAATACATTTAAGAATATGATCTGTTAGTTTTACCTCCGTTTCATGATCAGTACCCACCCAAATTTCATTTTGAATGGTAATCCCCAGGTGTAGAGGAAGTAACCTGGTGGGAAGTGACTGAATAGTGGGGGCGGTTTCCCCCATGCTGTTCTTATGATAGTGAGTGAGTTCTCACGAGATCTGATGGTTTTATAAGTATTTGACGGTTCCTCCTTCACACGCATACACACACCCACGTTGTCATACTGCCTAAGAGGGGGTTATGTACCCTTCCGCCATGATTGAAGTTTCCCGAGGCCTCCTCAGCCATGCGGAACTGTGAGTCAGTTAAATCTTTTTCCTTTATAAATTACCCAGTCTTGGGTTGTATCTTTATAGCAGTCTGAGAATGGAGAAATACAACGCCCCTAGCATTAAAATCATTTTTTTAAAAAGTATACGGCCGTGTGCCGCCGCTTACGCATGTAATCCCAGCAGCTTGGGAAGCTGAGACGGGTGGATCACGAGGTCATAGAGTTCCAGACCAGCCTGACCAACGTGGTGAAACCCCCTCTCTACTAAAAATACAAAATTAGCCAGGTATGGTGGCGCATGCCTGTAATCCCAGCTACTCAGGAGGCTGAGGCAGGAAAATCGCTTGAATCCGGTAGGTGGATTTTGCAGTGAGCCAAGATCGTGCCATTGCACTCCAGCCCGGGCAACAACAGCAAAACTCTGTATCAAAATAAATAAATAAATGCGTAATTATACACAGAGTCTTTCATTGTACCCTCCGAAAAAACAAATATGCAAACCAAAAAAATGTAAAAAGCTACATCAGAAGTAAAAGTAGCATACTTTGTATCAGGTTACAAAATCAAAACAAGAAATGTTTTGCTCTAAACCCCTAACATCTAGCTTAGAAATATAAAATAAAATATTAGCCACAAGTAGAAAATATATCTATGAATAAAATTAACAAAAAATAGATAAAATCCATTAGACATAATTTTAATGTCATCTGAAGGAAAAAAATGATCTAGAAAAAAATTAATTGTAGAAAAAATAAAGCTCTACCTCTTTCTCATGCCTAACATAAGTATGTATTCTAATGGATTAAAAAACTTAAATGTAAAAAAGAAACCAAAATTGTGCTGGAAAATGCAAATATAAATATTTCAAAGTGGAGAGAGGGTTTCTAAGAAAACAAGATAAAATCTGTATAATCAAAGATTGGCAGAATGTATTGTAGGGAATATATCTTCATCAAAGTACTCATATACGATTTGATCTACTATGAATTCATAGAACAAACAGATCTTATAGGAAAATACCCTTCTTATAAATTTAGTATCAAGTTTTTAGACAGGTGTTTTTCTCCGCTATCTTCTGGAAAACATTAATTTATTCCTGGTTTATTGTTAAAAGCGATAGTCCTTTGTGATCCAGCATCTGTTGGAGTATTCTGTTGGGACTTTGAGGACAGATACTGGCCTTTGTCTTTCAGCAAGAGTGGTAGTGAGTGCAGGGCTCTTCTCCCTCTCTTGATTCTCACTTTCACTTCGTTTTTGTCATCTAATGAATTCTTGTATTGTTGCAAACTCATCCCTACATTTACAAAGCTTTAAGCAAGGTTGTTGATCAGGGTATTTGTTTTGCCATATTGCAAGATAAACACTTGGTATTTGTTCCCTTAAAAGCAGACAAACAAACAGTAAAAACCCTTATCAAGGAATGTAAAAAGTGAAATTACATTAGAAATCAAAACTTTTTGCAACATATATAAAAAGCAGAAAGTTGAAGTATTTAATATTTAAGAGATCTTGCAAATCAATAACAGAATTTTTCATTCATTAGACATAAACATCAGCATGTAACGTTTTCTCTTCCAACTATTGTATTAGATTTTTAATTGGATATAGAGTATATTTAAGATTTATAAAATTGTATTACTCTGAGTTTCTTTTTCATCGTAAACATTAAGGGAGATGATGACTATGGGTCCATTTCTTGCAAGGTAGTATAATTACATAAGATATCTGTCCAAATTACCTAGTATTCTCAATAATATTGGTAAGCACAAATTATCTGTTATGTGTTATGCAGGTTTATATAATTATGTAAGTTTATTTTTAATTTTAATTTAATTATCTCACCATGTTTATGCAAAAATTATTTTCCGTATTTTAAAAATATGTATCATGATTTCTCTTCCCATGTTATTTAAATGTATTTTCTAATGGTATGTCATTGTTTTTAGTTCACATTCATTACAACCTGAAAATTTAAAGCTTATTGCTTCTTGTTACATTTTAATAAAATCTTCATCCATAAATGGGACACTGTTATGCAATTGTTTTTAATGCAAAAATCCAGAATTATTATGAGGTTATACTTTATCTTGCATGACAGTGAGTGAAACATTATATAACTTCCATTTGCTTTAAGAAGAACGGTGGCTAGCTGACACAGCTGTTACAATAATGGTAATTTGGTGCTGAATGAGAAAGACACTACCCTGGGAGAGAATTTCCATAACTATTGCATCTAATATCAGAAAAGAAGTAATTTCCTCCCGTACTGCATCCAAAATATTCTGTGAGTTCGGGGACAAGAAAATGGCATGTTTAAAATCTATATACCCACCATTAGCTTCTATCATTCCTTTGTTCATCTAGTGCATTTTTGACATATGTCAATGATAAAAAATTGAAGAAATGTATAGAAATGCAAATCCATACCTTTCTAATTCCATCCATTAGAAATAGTTTACAACCAGTCTCTCTCTCTCTCTCTCTCTCTCTCTCTCACACACACACACGTACTATCATGGATACCTCAGAAAGTTTATTTGAGGATAGAATTTTCTATAGATTTAGTTAAAGACCCTTTGAATAATATATGGTTGTCTTATTGCCAAGTTTGTTTGGAAGAGTGTAAATGTACTACAGAGACATAATTATCTCAGTAGTTGTCATTTATTAAAGAACAATTTAGAAGAATATAAATCAGGTACTGAATTGACATTTGCGGAAAGTGTAAGCTCCTTGGAATCTGGGAGTACCTAGGTATATTCTCTTTTCTCTCTTTTTAACTAGTTATACGGCGCAAGTTTAGACAAGGTTAACACTCATAAGAAATAAAGATATGTATTAAGAAATATATATGTTTTGTAGCAATACAATATGTTGAAATATAGTACAGAAACTTTTCTGTATTTTTGCTTTGGTTTTTAATTTTTGAAAATACATTTATTATTTATTTAATATATAAAAATGTATTGAAAGTTTGTTTCCCTCTGGTGTATTATCCATGCAGTACTCTGTATATAAACTCAGTCACTGGGTTTCAGACTAATCTCCCCACAAATACCGTCTATGAGTTGGAAAAAATACAAAACAGTTTTGAAAACACCAAGAGTATTCTAAGGCAGTCAAGACTTGAAGGACAAATATCTTGGAGATAAATGCTCACTGATGCAAGCCAATCTTGTCTGCACCTTTTTTTCCTGAGAGTATTTGCTGGTTCACATGAGAGCAATAAAGACTAAATAGAAAAAAGCATATATTATTTAATGCAGTTTCACTGAATTTAGAAGTGAAATATAAGGGAGTTGGGGTCTATAGAGGCAAAAAATGATTTCAAATGAAATAATCCCAAAGAACAAAAGGACATTAAGAAGCAATCCCAGCTTTCTGTAGGAATTTCTCCTTGGGGCATATAGTAAATAATATGCTAAACATAAATGGACCAACTGCAGAGAAAGCAAGCAGAATACACCTGCTAACTAAAAATAACAAGTGTAGATCTCAACATTCTTACAGTACTGAGAAGAAAACAATTTGAGTTCAAAGACTGTAAGTAGGAAGCAGCCCAGTAAACACTTCAAGTTTTCAACGGATATGTCTGAGGTAATTGGAGATGACCTAGAAATAAAGGAAAATGCATTTATAGCCTCAAAGTATTTTTTTATTATCTTGCAGTCTTCTGCCAAAAAATAAATAAATAAATATAAATAAATATGTCCTCTCTGATGGAAGACTACTTTATTCAGAGTCACTACAATTTGTCATATATAAACTCATACATTTAATGACAAAATAATTTACCATGTTTACCAGGAAACAGAACATAGAAACAAATAATTAGAATTATATAAAAGTCAATAGAAAAAGATTTATAAGTAATAAAAATTATTAGGAAAAATATTAAAACAACTATGACTAAGAGTTTTAAAAAAAGGGACAATCTCTTTTAAAATTACATTTTAGGTACCAGAGTACATGTGCAGATTTGTTATATAGGTAAAATGCATGTCACGGGGTTTTGGCACACAGATTGTATTGTCTCCCAGGTAATAAGCATAGTACGCAAGTCGGTAGTTTTTTGATCCTCACACTCCTCTGAATCTCCATTCTCAAGTAGGCCACATTTTCTGTTGTTCCCTTCTTTGTGTTCATATGTACTTGGTATTTAGTTCCCACTTTTTAAGTGAGAACATGCAGTATTTTGTTTTCTGTTCCTGTATTCACTTAGGATGATGACCTCCAATTCCATCCGTGTTACTACCAAGGACATATTCTCATTCTTTTATGGCTCCATGGTATTCCAGGGTGTATATGAACCACACTTTCTTTATTCAGTTCACCATTGATGGGCATTTAGGTTAATTCCATGTGTTTGTTACTGTGAATAATGCTATGATGAACATACATTTACATGAGTTTTCATGACAGAATAATTTATTTTCCTTTTAGTATATATCCAATAATGGAATTGTCAAATCGAGTGGCAATTCTGCTTTGAGATCTTTGAGGAATTACTAAACTGCTTTCCACAGTAGTTGAACATATTTGCATTCTCACCAGCAGTATATAAGTGTTTCCTTTTCTCTGCAACCTTGTCACCATCTGTCATTTTTTGACTTTTTAGTAATAGCCATTCTGACTGATGTGGCATGGTATCTCATTGTGGTTTTGATTTGCATTTCTCTTTATTAGTGATGTTGAGCACTTGTTATAAGCTTGTTGGAGGGCCATATATATTCTTCTGAGAAGTGTCTGTTCAAGTCCTTTGCCTGCTTTATAATTGGGTTATTTGTGTTTTGCTTGTGGATATATTTAAGTTCCAGATTCTAGATATTACCCATTGTTGGGTATATCTCTTACAATTTTTTTTTTTCATTCTGTAGGATGTCTGTTTATTGACAGTTTCTTTTGCTGTGCAGAAGCTCTTTAGTTAAATTAGGTCCCAGTAGTCAAATTTTGTTTTTGTTTCCGTTGCAATTGCTTTTGGCATCTTCATCATGAAATCTTTGCCAGGGCCTATGTAGAGAATGGTGCTTACTAGGTTATCTTCCAGAGTTTTTAGAGGTTTAGCTTTTATACTTAAGTCTTGAATCCATCTTCAGTTGATTCTAAGGAAGGGGTCCAGTTTCAGTCTTCTGTATATGGCTAGCCTATTATCCCTGTACCATTTGTTGAATATGGAGTCCTTTCCTCATTGCTTATTTTTGTCAACTTTGTTGAAGATCAGATGGTTGTAAGTGTATGGCATTATTTCTGGGTTCTCCAATTCTGTTCCGTTGGCCTATGTGTCTGTCTTTGTTTGCTTACCATGCTGTTTTTGTTACTGTGGCCTTGTATTAGGTTGGTGCAAACATAATTGTGGTTTTTGCCGTTAAAAGTAATTGCAGTTTTGCCATTATTTTAATGGTAAAACTGCAATTACATTTGCACCAAACTAATAGTATAGTTTGAAGTCAGGAACGTGATGTCTTCACCTTTGTTCTTTATGGTTAGAATTTCCTTGTCTATTTGAACTCTGTTTTGGTTCTATATGAATTTAAATTTTTTTTTCTAATTCTGTGAAGAAGAATGTCATTGGTAGGTTGATAGGAATAACATTAAATTTTTATGTCATGTTGGAAAATATGGCCATTTTAATAATATCTATTCTTCCTATTCATGAGTATGGAATGTTTTTCCACTTGTTTGTGTCATCTCTGATTTCACTGAACAGTGTTTTGTCATTTTTAAAGATTTTTCACCTACCTGGTTAGCAGTATTCTGGAGTATTTTATTCTTTTTGTGACTATTGTGAATCAGATTGCATTTTTTAATGTGGCTTTGAGCTTGAATATTGTTGGTGTATAGGAATGCTCTTAATTTTTATACATTGATTTTATAATCTGAGAATTTGCTGAAGTTGTTTATCAGATCAAGATGCTTTTGAACAGAGATATAGAATTTTCTAGGAATACAGTAATATCGTCTACACACCGGGATAGTTTGACTTCCTCTCTTTGTATTTGGATGCCTTCTATTTCTTTCTCTTGCCTGATTGCTCTAGGTAGAACATCCAATACAATGTTGAATAAGAGTGGTGAAAAAGAGCATCCTTGTCTTGTTCCAGTTTTCTCTGGAAGTACTTCCATCTTTTCCCCTTTAAGTATGATGTTGGTTGTGAGTTTGTTGTACACAGCTCTTACTAAATTGAGGCGTGTTCCTTTAATGCCCAGTGTGTTAAGGGCTTTTAAAATGATGGAGTGTTGAAGTTTATTGAAAGCCTTTTCTTCATCTATTGCAATGACCATGTGGTTTTGTTTTTGTTTATGTTTACGTGGTAAATCACTTGAATTTAACTAGAGAAGTAGAATTTATAAGAATCAAATGAAAATGCTAAAATGAAAAAAAAAAAAAACTTTTACAAATTAGCAGCAGATTGAATACAATGAAACAAAGATTAGTGAATTGGAACATATAAGTATAAATTGTTCAGGTTGATACATAAAGCAAATGTATAAAAAATATATTAATAAGCTTCAGACATGTGAAATGACACACTTTTTTTTGTAATTGAAATTTCTGTATGAGAAGAGAAAAAGGCTGGCAAACTTATATTTGAAACAATTTTTCTAAAACCGATCTATACACAGTAAAAATAATCTCAAGAAAGGTAAAAGTTTTAATATATTTTTATTTAAAAGTGGAGAAATTTACATCAGTATATATGAATTATATGAAAATTATGAAAGTGGCTATTTGGGTAAAATTATTCCAAATGAAAGCATGAAAACTCAAAAATAAATAAATGGCAATCCCTGTAACCCAAAATAATTATTGTCTTTGTCAACTAAAAATAATACAATGGTGAAGTTAAGAGTATCTGTAAATTTGAAAAACATGACAATAATTTAACAGGTGAGATAAAAAAGAGATAAATTGGAAATACTATTTTTCTTTGTTTAGGAAGTAGCACAAATGGTAATGCAAAGTAGTGTAACTTTTACTGAAGACACAAGTAAAATGTCTAAGATAAACACTGGATGCATAATAAAGGCATGCATGATCATGAGCTAATAAAATAAAAAGTAAAAAAAAAAAAAAAAAACCCACAAATTAATTGAAAAAGAAAAACATAAAGGGTGTTTAAAAAAAGACAAAAAGTTAGTAGTAAGATGGCACAATCAAACCCAAGTATATCAGTAATTCCATTTAGTATATGTACAATAATGTTACAATTACAATTAAAAGAACATCAGAATTGATGCTCTAAAACTATATGCTGTTCACAAAAAAAAAAAAAAATACGTTAAATCTATGGAACTTTTAACTTTCTTAGAAAAAGGATATAAAACAGTGTTCTGCTCAAATTTCAACCAAAAGAAAGTTGCTGATGCCATGTAAAAACTATACTTTAAGAATAGAAATACTAGAGGAGATGAAGAGGGCTACTTCACAATTATAAATAATCCAATTTAACAGGAAAATGTAATCATCCTAAAAGCTAATTACCATGTGGCATATTTGTAACATATGTAGTAAAACATAAGTGACATTTATGTACCTAGCATAAAACATACACTACCATGTATGTACCTAGTAACATAACCAACCTATTTGTATAGGTTGAGAAAACTAAAATAAAATATAGAAGAATTTACAATTACAGCTAGAAATTTTAACAAACCATGTAAGTAATAGCTGGAATACACACACACACACATACACACACAAATATACACACACATAAACTCACATGCAGAATTGGTAAGTATATAAGCATTTTGAATAATGCAATTTGGATTTAACCAAACTGAAACCCAAACTGTGACAAATACTCATTTCAAATGAGCAAGGAGTTGTCACCAAAATTTACAAAATATCTAAGGGCAGGAAACAGAAGGCGAAATCTTCCTAACTACAGACATAAAATATCTTTGATACAAAAGAGATTGACAGATGGCTTGAAACATGACTTAAAGCAGAAAGAAGGACTCAGGGAGCCAAACTGAGCCGTACTTAAGTACTATTCCCCATTTCTTGAGATCTGGAGATATATGTGTGACTGAATTCCAGAGTTGTTGTGGACCAGTAACTGCTATGTGCTCTCGTTCCTCTCTGTTTTGAATGAGAGAGTGAATCCTGCTCTTATCTTGTCCCTGTTTCACACTTGTAGTTTGGGAATTCAGAGGTATTAGTCCATAGGTCTGAGTTAAGAGGCTTCCCTGAGAAGCTACAAGTGAATGGGACTTGATCTACCTCATACACATTTGGGAGTAATTTAGATAACAAGATACTAAAACCTAAACATGATTCTGATGTAGTAATACGATAAGAATTTTGGAGTAGACAGTGAGTATATGGGCATATGGGAAAAATATAAATATTTGTGTACAGGGTGCAAGTGTTTTTAGATTGAAAATTGTGTATAGTATTAATTCACAGGTGTGAGTGTTAATTTGAAAATATACATTGTAATACTAGAACAACAATTAAAAATTAAACATAAAGATGTTTAATGACATTAATGAGAAAAAATAATTAACAACAACAACAAAAAAAAACAATTTACACCAAAAATTCAGGACAAGAGAAAGACAAAAACAAACAACACATGACAAAATTAAAAAAATATATTGAGGAGATGGAATCAAGCCCACCATTATCAATAACTACATTAAAAATAAGTTGTATAAGGTTATAAACAGACATTTTTCAAAAGAAGACATATATATGGCCAACTATATGAAAAAAAGCTCAATATCATCAATCATTAGAGAAATGCAAAGCAGAACCACAATGCAATATCATCACACAGTAGTCTGAATGTTAATTACTGGTACATATATGTGGTACATATATATCATGGAATACTGCAGCCATAAAAAAGAACAATATCATGTCTTTTGCAGGAACATGAATGGAGATGTAGGCTATTACCCTTAGCAAACTAACAGAGGAACAGAAAATTAAATACCACATGTTCTCACTTGTAAGTGCAAGCTAAATGATGAGAACTCATGAAATCTTTATGAGTTGTGTATATGTGCATATACACATGTTGCAATATGCATATATGTATGTATGTATGTATGTATGTATTTATTTATTTATTTATTTATTTATTTATTTATTTTTGTGACGGAGTCTTGGCTCACTGCAAGCTCCACCTCCTGGGGTTTATGCCATTCTCCTGCCTCAGCCTCCCGAGTAGCTGGGACTACAGGCGCCCGCCACCTCGCCCAGCTAGTTTTTTTTGTATTTTTTAGTAGAGACGGGGGTTTCACTGTGTTACCCAGGATGGTCTTGATCTCCTGACCTCGTGATCCGCCCGTCTCGGCCTCCCAAAGTGCTGGGATTACAGGCTTGAGCCACCGTGCCCGGCCGCATATATGTATATAGCAATATATCCACAATGCAGGGAATGGATAAACAAAATGTTTTACATTCAAACAAAGGAATACCAGTCATCAACACAAGGACAGAATACACACACACACACACACACACACGTATCTTATAAAGTAATTTCACAGACATTGTGTGGAAGGAATAAAAAAAGTTACAATAACATCATGTTCAGTATGGTTCTGCTTCTAAGTAAAGGCAAAAGCTATCTAGGATTCTTAAAAAATCAGCACATGGTTTCCTGTTGTTGTGTGAATAGGGGGTGGCATGTAGACTAGAAAGGAACTTGAGGGAAGTTTCTGGGTAATGGAAGTTTATATCTTGATTTGTATGATGGTTTCATGATACATATAGTCAAACTCATTGAAGTGGACACTTCAGATATTTGTGGTTTTTATTACATAATTTCTACCTCAAAATATTAATTTAAGAAAAATAAATCCCTCCACCTTCTTTACATTTGTCCCAGCTAAGATAACGCTATTGAAATTCATTACGGTTATGAGCACAAATAAAAAATTATCAGATGATAGTCTATTTTGTTGCTTATATCAAATGAAGAAAAATACAACCTACATAAATATAATAAATTCCAATCTCCATCTTCCCTCAGGAATGATTTCTGAATAGCTATAATATGATAAATATTAGCTTGTCTAGAAAAAATCAATTAGAGAACCCACACTTATGCCTCTACATAATAAATAAGATCATGGAATTTCACATGATTAAGGTAAAATTGGTCTATTTGCATAAATATTTCTTGACTAGGACAGCTATCAGTACACAAAAGTGATTTACACAGCTCATAAGTATAGTACACTAAAGTGAAATTGAATGAATTCAGTGTTCTCCCAATTCAACTTCTTTTAGTGGTGTCACCTAAATTTTCATGTATATTCAAATAAGAATGATTAATTTTTATCATTTTATTGATACTGAGTGACTTTGAAAAAAATATTAATTCACAAATACATTGAGGAGAATAGTTTTGTTTTAAGGATAAAGCAATGAAATCACAGATTGAAACGACAGTTTTAAAACATACTTAAAGCTGGACATTGTGGATCATATCTGCAATCCCAGCACTTTGGAAGGCCAAGGTGAAAGGATCACTTGAGCCCAGGAGTTTGAGGTCAACATGGGCAAAATAACAAGACCACATTACTACCAAAACAATAATAATTAAAAAAAAAAAAAAATAGCCACGCATAGTGGTGCCTGCCTATTGTTCCAGCTATTCATGAGGCTGAGGTGGGAGGATCGCTTGAGCCCAGGAATTTGAGGTACATATCACATTGGGAAATTATTATGAGTATTTTGAAAAAAATACAGAGTGTCAGAAATTTTTGAAAGCGACAAAAGGAAGAGAGCAGACAATTTTGAAAGCGACAAAAGGAAGAGAGGAAGGTGTTAAGAGCAGACTACCTGTGTGGAAATTCTGACTCTTTCTGTTCCAGTTTCTACTACTGTGTAACATATACTTTAAAATTTATCTGTTTAAGATAATTACAATTGACCCATAAACAACACCTGTTTCAACTGTCTTGGTCAACTTACGTGCAGATATTTTAACCTAGCTATGGATCAAAAATACTGTATTAGAGGGATGTGAAAGCTGATTATGCAGAAGATCAACTTTTTTTATATTTTGTGTATTGGGTTGCACAGAGTCAACTGAGGGATTTGAGTATGCATGGATTATGGTATACAGCAGAGGTCCTGGGACCATTCCCCTACATTCACTGAGGGATGGCTATATCTTATTATGCTCATGGATACAGTGGGTCAGTAATTTGGAAAAGACACAGTTAGGGAGACTTGTCTCTGCTCTATGAAATCTGAATTTTATGTGGGCAAACTCGAAGGCTGGGTATACAAGAGTTGGTGGGGCCAGAAACATATAAAGACTCATTCACTCCTCTGTCTGGCATCTGGGATGGTAGAACTATTAGACTAGAGTTAATGCAGTTCTAAATGCCTACATTTGGCCTCTTCTAAGTTGTTACTCACAGCATGGTGTTAACTACTCACAGGCCTAATCAGGGCTCCAAGTGCCAGTGTTACAGGAAATACAGTGGCAGTTGCATCACTGTCTTAAACCTAACCTCCTCTGAAGGTATACAGTATACCTTTTATCATTGTCTATTATTATGAGTCACCTAAGTTTCCCTTTGAATAAATTTTACTGAATTCTTCATTCATATGAAAATTGCTACAGTCTCCTAGAGTTCTCTAATTTTGAGCAAATTGCCTAACTTTATTACTTGAGTTTTTTAAACTATTGAAGAAATATACTAATAATAATTACCTCATCGGTTTTTGTATTCAGTGAATTAATATGTGTAAACTATTTGGACAGTCTATGGCATATTGCAAATGTTCAATAAGAATTTAATAATTATTTCTATTATCACAATTATTTTAAGAGAGCAAGTAAACACAGTGGAACCCACCTCTGGGAGGTTTGCTTTCCTTAGTATTGTTAATTCATTAAAAAATATATTAATATAATTAAATAATGAATAAATATAAACAATATTTATTTATATAAAAGGAATATCTAAGAATAAAGGAAATGAATACTTCAGAAAAATATAAAAGATGTAGATTTACAATGACAATATATTAGACTACTAGTAAGGAAGTTTTATAAATACACTATTCCAAGTAATCATTTTACAAATGATAAGAAGCATTCATGAGCAAGCTTAAATGATTTGCCTTAAGTCAGGGGGTTCTTTAGGGAACCAAGGTCCCTAAGGCCACTGTAGAGTGGCTTATCCTTTACACTATAGTGCTGCAATTTTAATTAATATTTGTGAATTTTTTAACTTTGAATATCTGTGAATTAAATGAAGAAGAAAGAGCAAAAAGTGGAGATAAATTTACTAGTTTTAAATTCCTTTAGCACATGAATTCATCACTTGTTAATAACTTAGGAACTTTCTTCTAACAAAGAAAAGAAATATTTTTGTAACAGAAACTACCAGAAGTGGTTATTTTGACACATTGTTTAGTATGTGCTAAATATTTTTTAATATATTACATGTAAATAGTATCCTACTGCAATAATTCAAGATCCACTCTCGAAATATCTTGCTTCATAATATCTGGACTTCAGCTAGGCAAACTCAATGGCTGGATATGCAGGAGTTGGTGGGGCTGAATTTCTTATGGGAGAATATTTTTTATTTACAAAAACAGAATATCATTGACAAAATTTAAACATTTTTCAAAGCAATAACTATAGTCTTTGGTCAGAAATATCCTTTCACTGGTATGAAATATCTTTAACACAAAATAGTGATTTAAATATAATGAAAATTATTGGTCTATATATTTACAGACATGAAAGTTTGTATTTGACTGAGAAATAGACAATTTAAGTCAACTTTATTTTATTGCAGTTACTGACTTAAACAAATTGCCAAGGTTATAAAGTTACAAGCATTTTATATATTTTGTAGAAGTTGACACCTATTACACTAGACCTTTATGCTTGAATAAGCACAGATAAAGTGATACAACCACAGGAATATAAATATTTATTGCAAAATCTTATTTTGCTATAGAAAATAACTAATAAACACTTGATTTCTACATTTGCTGAGTGTGCTAAGTTTTCATTGTATAAATCATATTTTTGCTTTAATCATATATATCAGCATGTCAAAATCATGACTGAACTTAATCATGGTAATATAAATTAGACATACAGTTTAAATATACTTATGAAAAAGTACCATCTTTTAATAATGGTCACTTATGACCAATAACTTAAGCAAAACTCTTAGGTAATCAAATACATGATTACTTTTTAAATCTTAAAGTATAAAATACAGAACTCTTTGTGATTATCTTATATAGCTTAATGTTATAGATTGAAGATATTATAGATATTAGATAATCTAATAAACATAAGTATGCATCCCACTTATGACCTAGTATGTAACAGATGTGCTCTAATTATTTCTTTAAAATGCTAAGTAATCATAAACATATGTTGGAGTAACCAGAAAAGTTATCAGGTATATACTAGTTAAACATTTTTGTCTCATTTTTAATTTTCTAAGATGACTAAGATACATAAAGTCACTTCCCAATCATCAGATCATGCAGGTTGTCTGCTGGGAGAGTGGTAAACCTGGGCAGAAAGGTAAGCAACATTCTAAGAGAGAAAGGACAGAGATCACCAAACATTTCCCTTTTGAGGTAAACATGGACCATGTGGGTGATTATTTTGTTAACCTAAATAACAAAAGGGACTCTCTAATATTTTTTAAAAGCTACTTATTTGGAAATAGGGTACTGCAATGGGGATACTCCTGCCATAACAAACTGTACACATATTCAGAGAGTAAAGAAGACAAAGGTTTTTTAAATAAAAAATGAGGAGGATTACATAATTGTTTTAAAATTGTTATCTTTGGATTCAAAGATGAATAATAAGGGTGACAACAGTCTGTGGTTGGACAGACAGTTGCTCAATAGATGTCCTTGCAGAAGTATTTTTTTAGTAAGGTTGCAATGCCCTTTGCACAAGATTGTGTTTTTTGCAGTTTTTTGGTGAGAGTTTTTGTTATCAATCATACAAGCATAAGAACATTCTCCTGATAGCCTTTCTGGCTCCACTTGCAAGGATAATTTTAACATTAATGACTCCATTTTAACTTTGACAACCTCCAAAATTTTCAATAATAGCTGTGATAAACCCAGCCTAAATTCTTTTTGATGCAAGTTTACTGCTCTGACATATGAAAAGTAGCTATAGAAAGACAAATGTCTCAAAAATAACTGTGAGTATAGCTCCGCAAATATTTCACCTAGAAATAGCTCAAAGTATTATTGAGGGAGGCTTACCAGCAAAAGCAGAACCATTCTAGGGTAAAGGAGGTTAAATGGTTCAAATTCCGTAAATGTCTCTGGGTCCTCAACATTTTACAAATAAAAAAGCTGGCTGAGAAAGCTATTCAATGGACTGGGCAGCTTCTTTTATAGAGCAGTATAGAAGAAATGCCCGAGGCTCCAATTGTATGGTATAACAAGGCCGTGATTAAGGATTATTTACTACTTCTGGAGTAAATAGGTCTATTGCAGTCATCTTTTTCTATCCTTTGGCAGACTGCTTCCAGAACCCACCTCCCTACCCCAGGTACCAAAATCCACGAAAGCTCTAGTGCCTTATTTAAAATAGCATAGAATGTGCATATGATCCACATCCATCCACATACTTCAAATCATCTCCAGATTACTTATAATACGTAATACAGTGCACACATGTTAATTCATTGAATGGCAGTGTAGTACTTGGCAAACGGCAAATGTAAGTTTTGTTTTTTTGAAATTTTGTGGATTTTTTTCTAAATATTTTTGATCCTTGGTTTGTTGAATTCATGAATGCAGAACACATGGATATGGGGGCCAAACTGTATATCTAGCAGGTTTTCAGAATTGTTTTGGAGGAGTGATTGCTGTATACCTTCCATTCTCCCTTCTTTTGAATAGGAGGATTGTGACAGCATCTCCCTTTCTCATTACATGTTGAGAATGTGTGGGAAGATGGCTTGCATTTTGAATTCACAGATCTATGAATTAAGAGAGGAGCAGCATTTTAGAAGTTTATCTCAACATGAAATAATACCAAGATTTTGCACTTTGAACATGATACCACACTTACATAAGACTTTCAGGGTTCTTAGGGTGGGCGAGTGTATTTTGCATGTAGCAGTGATATGATTAATTGCAGCAAACTAAGAGCTATCATGTATTGTTTGTACTAATGGCTGTACTTATTTCTCTTTCCACATGCATGCTACTTTCCAATATGATTTTGTAGCTCCTTGCATTAAAATTCTGGAATCACTTTCTCATTCTCTTTGATCAGTAAAATTATGTGGAAGTGACAATGAGCTGATTCTAAGCCAAAGCCTCAAAAACTATGACTATTTCCTCTCCATCTTTTTGAAATCTACACAATCATGTAAGTTGAAGCCAACACTAACCTACTGGATTATAAGTGGTACATGGCTCAATCACCTCCATCATCTGAGCCATCAGTCATCTTAAGAGTTAGAAAACCTACTAATATGCTGTTGACTTCACACATACATGTGAAGAAGCCCTGCTGAGGCCAGTTTACATTTTAGACCAACAGAATCATAGGCTAACGAAATGGATGTTTTAAATCACTAAATATTGTGACAGTTTTATTTTCAGCAATATTGACTGATACTGATAGTGACTCACAGATTGAAATAGTTTCTGATTAGGTGTGCTCTCAGGAAAGGGCACCAGAATGAATAAAGAAACTCATCATGAGAATAAGTAATGACTTTGCTGGTGACCTAGGTACAATAACTGAGCCAATTATTTTAAAGTAAAGTTAGTTACGGTGGCAGAATATGAATGAGTTTAGCATAGTTTTCCCTCTGGCTATCCTGACATTACTGAGCATGCTATAGAAATGTGAATAAAAAGCTGAAAAATAAAATACGACATTATTTAAAGTATCTTCTAATGACGGCACAAGGCTTAAATGTTACCATAAAGAGAAAGGCCTCCTCTTCTTCCCACTTCCCCATGAGGAAATATGCTAACCTCACTAACTTGGTCATTACTAGAATAAATAATAAAGTCGGGACTTGTGAAAACTTTCTATTTGTGGCAGCAATAGCATATGGCAACAATAGCATTAAAATGACAAATGTTAGGGGTAATTATTAGACCTAACTTCAGATGTTCTTTCCTTGTCCTATGGGCACTCTTCCCTGTTCCTCTCACTAAGTATAGTATAGTATAGTACTTCATGAGAGAAACAGGCAAGAGTGCCCATAAGACAAGTAAACAGAATTTTAAAACTTTAAAAAGAAAAAGTCACACCACCTACTTGTATTTGTTCATTGCTAGTCTCACCTCAGCTCCTTGAACTGAATCTGGTTATTAGCGTATATTCCAAAAATTATTTGTTGAATGAATAAATACATGAGCATTAAAAAAGTGATATGATCTTTCTTTGAGTTTTATATTGGTGAGATAAAAATATTAATTGTAATAACAATATGCAAGTTATGTAAGGCTATAAAAATAATTGCTTTCCTAAAACAATAAAAGTATGCAGTATTTTATACTTGGTACTTTGAAAAGTACCAAAGTATACATTGCTAATCCAATTATAAATGAAATTGTATTAAGTATCCAACACTATGTCAGGAAGTGTATATTATTTTCCCTATTTTAAAAACAACACAAATTAGAAGAGATTAAGTAGTTTACTCAAGGGCAAGTAATTAGTCATGGATTTTGAACTCAGATCCTGATATGGTTTTGTTCTGCGTCCCCTCCTAAATCTCATCTCAAATTGTAATCCCCATGTATCAAGGGAGGAACCTGGTGGAAGGTGATGGAATCCTGGGAGTGGTTTCTCCTATGCTGTTCTCATGATAGTGAGTGAGTTCTCATGAGATGGGATGGTTTAAAAGTGTTTGGCAGATCCGCCACCCCCAATACTGCTGCCAAGTAAGATGAACCTTACTTTCCCTTTGCCTTCTCCCGTCATTGTAAATTTCTTGAGGCCATCCCAGCCATGCAGAACTCTGAGTCAATTAAACTTCTTTTCTTTAAAAATTACCAAGTGCCAGGTAGTTCTTCACAGCAGTGTGAAAACAGACTAATAGAGAAATTGGTACCAGCAGTAGGGTACTGCTATAAAGATAAACTGAATATGTGGAAGCGATTTTGGAACTGGGTAACAGGCAGAAGTTGGAATAGTTTGGAGGGTTCAGAAGAAGACAGGAATATGTGGAAAAGTTTAGAACTTCTTAGAGACTTGTTGAATAGTTTTGACCAACATGCTGCTATGATATTGACAATGAAGTCCGGGCTGAGGTGGTCTCAGATGGAGATGAGGAACTTATTGGGAACCAGAGTAAAAAGTCACTCTTGCTATACTTTAGCAAAGAAACTGGTGACATTTTGACCCCACCCTAGAGATCTGTGGAACTTTGAACTTGAGAGATTATTTAGGATATCAGTTGGAAGAAATTTCTAAGCAGCAAAGTGTTCAAGAGGTAACCTGGCATTTTCTGAAAATGTAGTCCCATATGTGTAAACAAAGAGGTTATCTGAAACTGGAAATTTTTTTTTAAAAGGAAAGCAGAGCATAAAAGTTTGAAATATTTACAGCCCGACCATATAGTAGAAATGAAAAAACCATAGTCTGGGGAGAAATTCAAGTCAGATGCAGAAATCTGCATAAGTAATGAGGAGCTGAATGTTAAGATAATGGGAAAAATGTCTCCAGGTTATATGAAAGATCTCTGTGGTATCCCCACCCATCACAGACCTGGAGGCCTAGGAGGGAAAAAAATGGTTTTGTGGGTCAGGCCCAGGGCCTGGCTGCTCTGTGCAGCCTCAGGACATGGTGCCCTGAATCCCTGCTGCTCCAGCTCCAGCCATGGCTAAAACAAGCAAAAGTACAGCTCAGGTCATTGCTTCAGAGGGTACAAGCCCCAAGCACTGACAGCTTCCAAGTGGTGTTGGGCCTGTGGGCATGCAAAAGACAAGAGGTGATCTTTGGGAACCTCTGCCTAGATTTCAGAGGATGTATAGAAAGGCCTCAAGAGCCAAGCAGAAGTCTGCTGCAGGGGCAGAGCCCTCATGGAGAAACTCTACTAGGGCAATACAGAGGGGAAATATGTGGTTGGAGCCCCGACACTGAGTGCCCATTGGGGCAGTGCCTAGTGGAGCTGTGAAAAGATGGCCACCATCTTCCATACACCAGAAAGGTAGATCCATTGACAGCTTGCACTGTGCACTTGGAAAGACAGCAGACACTCAATGCCAGCCTGTGAAAGCAGTCATGGGGTATATACCCTGAAAAACCACAGGGGCAGAGCTGCCCAAGTCCCTAGGAGTCCACTCCTTGTATCTGCATGTCTAAGTGTGAGATATGGAATCAAAGGAGATCATTTTGGAGCTTTAAGATTTAATTGCTGCCCCACTGGATTTTGGACTTTCATCAAGCCAGTAGCTCCTTTGTATTGGCCAAATTCTCCCATTTGGAATGGGAGCATTTATCCAATGCCTATACCCCCTTCGTATCTTGGAAGCTACTAATTTGCTTTTGATTTTACAGGCTCCTAGGTGAAAGGAACTTGCCTTGTCTCACATGAGAGCTTGGATTGTGAACTTCTGAGTTAATGCTTAAAGAGTTTGGGGTACCAGTTGGGAAGGCATGATTGGTTTTGAAATGTTTAAGAGGACATGAGATTTGGTTGGGGCCAGGGGTGGAATAACCTGGTTTGGCTCTGTGTCTGTACCCCAATCTCATCTTGAATTGCAATTCTCATGTGGCAAGGGAGGGACCTGGTGGGGAGGTGATTGAATCGTGAGGACAGTTTCCCTCATATTGTTCTCATGACAGCAAGTGAGTTCTCATGAGATCTGATGGTTTAAAAGTGTTTGACAGTTCACACCTCAGCCTCTCCAGCAGCTGGGACTACAGGCAGATGCCGCCACATCCAGCTGACTTTTTGCATTTTTATAGGAGACGGGGTTTCACTGTGTTAGCCAGGATGGTCTGGATCTCCTGACTTTGTGATCCGCCTGCCTTAACCTCCCACAGTGCTGAGATTACAGGTGTGAGCCACCTCGCCTGGCCTTACTAGTTTTAATAGTTTTTTTGAGAGAATCTATAGTGTTTTGAATATATTAAATCATGTATTCTGCAAACAGGGACAATTTAATTTCCTTCTTTCCAATTTGGATGCACTTTCTTTCTTTCTCTTGCTTGGTTGCCCTGTCTAGGACTTCTAGTACTATGTTGACTGAAAGTAGTTTCTTGTTCCTGAACTTCAAAGAAAAGCTTTCAACTTTTGCTCACTCAGGATGTTGGCTGTGGGTTTGCCACATAGGGCCTGCATTACATAGATCTTTACAATAGATCTTTACTACACCTAATTGGTTGAGAGTTTTTAATCATGAGAGGGTGTTGAATTTTATCAAATGATTTTTGTGCATTTATTAAAGTGATTATGTATTGCTGGTTTTTGACTCTGTTGATGTGATGTATCATATTTATTGATTTAAATATGTTGAATCACCCTTGCATCCCTGTAATAAATTCCAATTTATTATGGTGAATAATCAAAAAAAAAAAAAAGTGTTTGACAGCTCTTTTTCTTCTCCTCCTCTCTCTCTCTCTTTCTCTGTCTCTCTCTCTTTTGCTCTTTCTCCTGCCACCATGTAAGATGTGCCTTGCTTCCCCTTTACCTTCTGCTGTAATTGTAAGTTTCCTGAGGCCTTTCCAGCCATGCAGAGCTATGAGTCAATTAAACCTCAACTGGACTAATACAGATCCCTTGCTGTTCTTATCACAGTAGCCCATAAATGATGAGAGAAAATAATTTCTTATTGGATATATCTAGTGCTTGCTGTTTAAAGTTGACAAATGATAGAGCACGACTTGATCATTTATACATAACATTTAAGAAAATGTGGTAATTTCAGTTTTATGTTGATCAAACATACTCTGGGTAAGCAATGAACCTGCATTTTGGATTCAGTTCTCCTAAATATAATTAAGTAATAACAATAAGTAAACCACTTAAACTTTCTGGAATACCTCTTTCCTCATCTTTAAAATGAACAGATTAAAGTTTTCAACTCTAGATTTTTACACACAAGCTTATTTAAAATTGTAATGTGTAAAACAAATAGAAATATATATGCTATGCTTGAAGGCAGCAAAGGAGAAGAAATTTCTAACATAATCCCCTTATTACAATTTTGTCAGGGATGACTACAGCATCTGCAGTGAACCAGGGTTCAGTTGGACCTATCCTAAAATAGTCATAACCAGGGATCTTCTAAAGTTTATTTTAGTCATAGGTGTGTTTTATATGGTAGTTAAATCACTGTGATATCTGTATTGGTCATGCATTGCATGTATTGCTGCATGACAAATTATCTCAAATCTAGTGGCTTAAAACAACAAAGACTTAGTATTTCACAAGCTACACGATTCAGGAATCTGGGAATGGCTTAGCTGGGTATATTTGGCTAAGGATATCTCAAAAAGCCATAGACGGGCTCTGATCTTGGGCTAAATTTATTAATATCGCAGGGCTTGATTCAGGCTGGAGGATCTGCTTATAAGCTCATTCACATGGCTGTTAGAAGTTCTTAGAATATGCAATTCCAAACTTACTCACATGGTTGTTACAGCCTTAATTCTTTGCCATGTAAGTTTTTCCATAGATTATTCAAGTATTTTTATCACATGGCAGCTAATGATTTGAGAGTGTGCTGGAGAACACTTAAGGTAGAAGTCAAAGTGATGGAAAAATCTAATTTCAGAAGTGAAATTGTATCATGTTCACTGTATTCTAGTCACCAAACACATGCCACTAAGTCCAGCCCATACTCACAGGGATGAAAACAAAATTTCACATCTTGAAGGTAGATGCATCAACAAATTTGTGTACAACTGTTTAAAACCACTGAAAGACCTGATGGTGAGTTTTATTGGAGGCAGCTGCATTCCTAGCTGATATGATTATAAGCAAAAAAAGGTCAAGTTTTACGGTATTGAATGTGAAAGTAAATAAATGTTATTTATATTGTTTCATGACGAGATGCCACTTTGACTAAATCAAAAATGCAAAACCCCTATTCACTCTCAAGCACAAACTTACCTGATCGCCAACATATTATGTTTAAATGAATATCAATTAAAAATAGATTAATTTATCATTACTCAGTCCTACTCAAACTATTCAGAATCACCGAATTCCATATGGAAATATCTCAAGATCTGTGTATTATATTGATGCCAGATTACCTTTGAATGCTAAATCACAAACTAATCTTTTCCTAAACATCACTTAATACTTTGCAATATATCTGCCCTGCTATTCAGTAATCAATATTTTGAGTAATCCCTAGTATTTTAAAAAGTCACACAGCAATGGAAAAATTGTTTTCCTTAGGAATCTTAGAGGTGAACAAACTGAAAAAAATGAATTATATTAAAGTTTTGAAATGTGTTTCTCTTGATGTACATATGAGTCACTATCGTCTTTGATATATATAAATGGCAAATGCAACGTAATATATATTCTGCAATTTCTGTACTACTTTTGTTTTTATTAAGTACTATTCAAAGTGCAAAAATAGCAATTTCAAACATAATTTATGAAGTCATATATACAAAAAAATCACAATTTAAGTAGTTGAAAGGGAACCATGAGCTCATATTTTATATTTATATAACAATAAAGTCTCTTAGGATTTATTAGTATTGGTATCCTTGTCCTTCAAGTCCCAGTTAAAATGGTAAGTTCCTTATAAAATTTTCTTCCCAGTATAATTACTTTTTTTGTACTCTCTCTCATCTGACTTGTGCTTCTCATTGCAATCCAGCACTCACTAGACTACAAATTTTGTGAATGTTGAGAATGTGTTCTAATATCTCTTACTTTAATAACCATAATACAATTATTTATTTACATATCTTCAGCTCTATCTTTGAAGTTTCTGTGCAAAACTAAGCTAATCACTCAATAAATTTAAGAATAAAATTACCAGATAAACTATCCATAGTAGTATTAGAATAAATTAAAATTCCTTGTTGTAACAAACAATCCCAAATTCTCAATGGCTTAAAACAATGAAGGTTCATTACCTCTTCATTCCACAAGTCCAGTGTAGACCTAAAGGGAAGGTCAATTCATTGTCATCACTACGGGTGATAGAAGCTGCTGGCATTGCAGTACAAGGTTTCAGGATTCATCACAGCTGGGTAAGAGAGCATGCAAGATCACTTATCAGGTGTCAAGAGCTTCCACCCCCAAGTGACACTGCTAACACCAAGTGAGCAATATAATATTAGAGCTTATAAAATCTGGCCACAGTTTGTTCTCTAAGAGTCAGTTTTGATGTCATGCCCTGTTTTCCATAGAATTGATAATGGCATGTTTTTTCAGTCAACAGGTTTTGATTTGCTGTAAGTTTCCAGGATATTAGGATCATTTCTGCTTTAGGAATAATTCTGGTAATTGAAGTAAAATTGTGAATAATTTTTAGTACGTTTTTAGTCTAGGATAAAACTTTAAAACTCTTTAAACTTCTCTTTGACTTTGGCAACTCTAACTTTTCAGAACACTATGTTGATTATTCTCTTTCAGACTGCAGATTGTTTCTAATTACATTCTCATCTTTTGCTCGTTTTTCTAATTCTTCATCATACCAAAGTTACTTCTTTATCCCGTAAAATTACCAAATGCAAATCTTAGGAATTTTATGGCTAATTATTGAGTAGATATGAATGAAAGAAATAATCAAATGATTAGTTAATATATAAACACATTATAGAGAGAAGTAAAATCAATGCATTGGTTTCCGAATCAATTGAGAGTATACTAAATTTTCATTTAATTATTTTAATACTAATTCTTTATTGAGATGAAGGACATACCTTTAGAGCCTCCTTTGGATTTTTATTTCTAACATTCAACTTCTCGCTTTTCTTTCCTTTTTTCTTATTCTCTTCACTTATATCATTTATATTCCTCTTCCTCTCTTCATATACCAACATACGTAATATTCTTGGGTAGAATGGTTAAAATGTGTCGGGGGACATAAACATTGTGGATGATTCTGATTTCTGTTATAAAGCAAGACTCAGTTGAGACAAACAGAAAAAGCTAATTCATTGCAAAATCTACAACCTTCATATTTCCAAACACAGATACAAGAAAAAGGGGCTAATAATTCACCTAAAATTATTTCAGCACATTCAAACTAATTCGGTCATGTTTTCATGTATTGCCCAGGAGGCAGTGAAGTTATACTCAGGTATATTGAAAGAGAATCTGTGGCTGACTTGTGGTATACCTGGTAGGAAAACCACTCCGATATCCCCTATATGTGGTGTAGGATCAATTGTAACCTCAGATTTCTTACAGCATTTCCTGCTGTGATGTTAAAGTAACAGAAAATCTTTAATTCCAATCTTTTAAAAATACTGTGTTTTTCTCTTTTGAGAAAAGAGCAAATAACATGTAACTCAGTGCTATGTCCTGATAGTCCCAGTGTCCACTTTAAGCTCACTTTTTCAGTTGTTTATGCCTGTAAATTGGTTAGTATGTTCATGATAGTTTTCTTTTTCAAAAAAATAATTGAATTTCTATTCTCTGTGGAAACATTTGGCTTGCAAGCTACTTTCTTTATTTCTTTATAATATTTCAACTAAAATATAACTCCTGGTAATTATGAAAGCAAACAAAACAGAAACAGTGTGTGAAAATATGTTTAGATTCTTTCAAAATCTCCTGTTTTAAAAATCTAAGCAATACCCTTGCTGTTTTTCTTGATCCAAGTGACAATGAACATAAAGATAGCTATGTTAAATTTGATATCTAAGCACTTTTAATACATTCGCAGATAAACTATAGCGACATCTATTAAATATAAAAGGTACCTATAATAAAAATAAAAATGGCTCTTGTTAGCAGGGTCAGTGGGTCAAGAAACTAAATGTAATCCATGGTGACAATTTGAGATTTAAAAATGTGAGATAATTATTTCATAATGATTATTGAGTATAATTATGGCTTACGTTTTGCAGATAATTGTCATTTAGTAGTTCCAGAGAATTTAGACTTTCAGAAAATTTAACATGAAAATTCCATGTTCTCAAAGTCATAACAGCCTTGACTGCCTACATGTGCAACCTAATTTAATCAGGTTTATTAATAGCATACTGAAACTTTCATTATTTAGAAATTTGTATAAAAACATCATTTAACTTTTCGTTTATTAGTGAATACAGGCATATACAAAACATCATTATGCTGCTATAAGAGTCTATTTTTTCAGTTCTTGTGAAACCAAGACTATTTTAAAACACACATATGTTGCACTGCATAGTGACCACAGTTAATAATACTGTTGTATATTTTATATTGTTAAAAAATAGATTTTTAGCATTCTCACCACAAAAAAAAATAAATACATTGGTAAGCAAATATGTGAATTTGCTTGATTGAATCATTCTGTGAAGCATACAGAGATCAAAACATCACACTGTACTCAGCAAGTATATACAATTATAATTTTTGAACTAAAAATAAATTTAAAAAATACACATACTTGACATCTGCACCTAATTTTCCATGTAATATAAAATAAGTAAATGTTCTTAGAGTTTAATTTTAGTGTTATAAAGTACTTATTCTTGCCTTTCTCAGTATTTATCAAGTTAGTAGAAAACTATATTTGTTAGACTTTGATATATAGCTATAAGTTGAGACAGCTTGCTTGTGAGATATAGATTTTTTTTAAAAAAATATTTTATTCAGGCTCATAGTCTACTGGGTGATGGATTGTGTGCTGATAGGATGAGATTAAGTTGATATCATTTCAACATGTTATACTTCATCTTACATTTGCTCAAGGTGTCAAACCTACTGGTCCTTGAAAAATATGTGAGACATTTACTGAGAGACATTTATATTGGCCAAACATATCAATTCAGCCATAAAACATGAGCTTTCTGACCCTTATATCACATATGGAGAGATTAGTAACTTGTCTCAGACTGATATTCATTACTTTGACTGATACACCAGAGTATTCACTGCATTTATACTTTTATCTGGTAAGATCCATGTCAATATTCCCAACATTCTAAATTTAACTAAAATAGCACAAATGATTCTCTGCATGTGTAAAATACGTTATATGTGCTCTTTGTTATAAATAGTGTTATATGAGCTCTTTGGATTTGAAAAATTCATCTAGATTCCTCTGTCTTTGGGGGAAAATCTCTTAAATCATAACTTAAATGGAAGAATGGTAGTGTAGAGAAAGCTTCTTCAGCTGTTTAATTTCAGTTGTTTCAATCTGTGATCTCTGGGTTTGAAAAGTCTGGAGGGCAAACCGAAGGCATGCTTTGCTCCTCACAACCGGTTCAACCTAAGAGAACTGAATCTTAACTTTGGAAAAATTGAGGGCCAAGTGCAGTGGCTCATGCCTGTAATCCCAGGCATGTAATCTCACTTTGAGAGGCCAAGGAGGGAGGATCACTTGAGCCTAGGAGTTTGAGACCAGCCTGAGGAACATGGTGAGACCCTGTCAATACAAAAAATAAAAAATTAGTTGGGTATGGTCAACACATTGTGGTCCCAGCTACTCAGGAAGCTGAGGAGGAAGGATCTCTTGAGCTCAGGAGGTTGAAGCTTCAGTAAGCCTTTGCTGCATCGCTACACCCTAGCCTGGGTGACAGAGTGAGACTCTGTCCCAAAAAATTAAGGAATTAATTAAATGTTTAAAAGATACGATTGGAATCTGAGGTAAGGTGGCTTAAATCCTTAAACAAGTATAGCATTGCTTCCAAATGAAAAAAAAAAAAAAGTGGAAGTCTTGGATGAAAAATAAGATGCTAAATATTAATACTTTTGTTAGAGTAAGAGCTATGAGAAAAATCATATTTCCTTGGCTATACATATTACAAGCAACTGTATTGTAAATTCTAGAGGCCATCAGGTACTTTTACCTTTTTAAACAATCAGAAACAGGTATCTAGAAAAAATTATATTATTAAATTTAGATTTATTTTATTCAAAAACTATTATTTAGTTTGACACAAGCAAACCAAAATAAAAAACATTTTTACATATTATTTGGCTGTTCATATTATCAATATATTAGATAATACTTATTAACTGAATAATTACTACATATTTATTAATAATCTTTAGGTGCTAAGGAATTCCCTATGTCATAGGTTACAATGATGCATAAGACAGTCAAGACTTGGATACCTCTAAAGGAGGTGAGAGGCTATAAAAATATATAGAAAGGCACAAAACATACAATATAAGAAAAGTGAAATTAAAAGGATTATACAATATAGAGAGTAACTGATGAGTAGAAAGTATTTTAGATAGTATTTAGATTTGGGCAGGATTCTAAAAGATGAAAAGGAACCAACTACTAAGTTCTTGAGGAAGTACATTGTTCGAGGCAAAAACTGCAACAGTGATGGAGTAGAAATGAACATGGTAAGCTTGAGCAACACTGTGGTTAGAGCATTGTAAGCATGAGAAGATGCATGCGAGATGGAGTTGAAAAGATAGGCAGTGTCCTAACACGCGGGGCCATGGTGACTTTAGCTTTTATTACAAACTCAATGAAAAGCTCTAAAATGCTTTTCCGCAAAGTAGTTAATGCAATCTATTTTACATTTTAGAAAATTATAAGCAAAAATGGTTATAACAAACCAGTAAAGTTGATGGTGATTTGGAGTAAAAGACCAGACAAAGAAATGTGAACATAATTGAGCTTTTAGAGTTAGCACCAATAAGAATTGTTAATGGCTGTGTTTTGCAAATGTATGGCACTTTAAATATACTCATTACATATGTTAACCTGTATATCACCTTACTACATAGGATGTACTTTTAAAGCAAATGCAAACTTCTTATCCAAGACTTTTGAGAGAGAACATCAAGCTGAAGTTGACTTGCCTATCCCCGACATTAAGCATTGATTTTGTAAAATTATTTCAGCTTATGGATCATCTCATTCGTTTTGAAACTCAAGCCATTTACCTTTTTCTTTGTTGATTTTGACTTAAAATGAAGGAATTAAAAAAACATCCACTATAACTTATTTTTCAGTGAGTAGTTTTGAATATCCAGCAGACTTTATTAAGTTGGATAAATGAAGATGGTTTACATTAAATTATTATAAGCAGTTTAAAATGTCATAACAGCTCCAAATTTATTTTGACCACTAAGCTACCAGAGATCTTTGCATATTAAATCACACAGTGCATACCTTTCTCCATCTTTAAATCTAGTTGAAACGTTTTCTTCCTCTAACTCTCCTTTTCCCTACCCTGTTGTTTAAAATATAGTTACCCAGACAACTAATAATTTTTCTAATGTTATTATGTGTACAAGTTTACTTACTTCAAATTCTTCCTCTTGAGTCAGTTCCTGGCACACTTCACATATTCAAAGCCCATGGGAGAATTTAGATGAACAAAATGGCCATATATACCATGCCTTTCATGAAGAATAGGCAGAGACCCTGAAGTTGACTTTATCAAGGTTACATTTAACCCATAAAATTAAATAACAAAATATAAAATCATTAGAGATTGGAGTCTAAGACAAAAATTAATTTTGAAAAAATCAATTTTCTTTTTCTTTTTAAGTTTAACATGTACAATTAAGCAGCAAAATGAAATGCTAAAAAATACAAATTGTGTGTGTGTATCCTTTATTCCACAGACAAACTTGTATGGAATATAGGGATGATAAAATGGAGACCACCCCAACATTTCCATTAAAGGATATATTTACTGTCCTATAAATCAGTGGCTTCAGAAGGAATTTGTTTTAGATATTTTACAATTCAAGATCCAAAAGACTGGCCAGGGGCCCTGATTTTCCTCTATGGGTCCATTGTTAAACTCTTAATTTTCAGAAGGATTAAAAAGAAATAAAGAAAATAATATCTGCCTAACCCCTCATTGTAATACATGAGATATCTGCATTTTACTCCAATATAGATTACCTAGCTGTACACCAGTAATTTGTTAGTATAATATTGAACTTACCATTGCTAACACATTTTGAAAAGTAGTTGATAAGAATATGTAATTTATTTATATATTCAAAAATCTCCTGAAATAGATTATAAGAGAAATGGGTACATGGACAAGTAGTGCTTAATTGATCTGCTGTTGGACGGTCTTTTACTAAATTGTGTTTTACCAAGTTGTTGTATGTATGGTAGTAACAGATACATTTCGCTTTGCTTTTTTCTTACTTTTTGGGTCTATGGATCTGGGAGTGGAGCTAATAAAGTGTGGAAATTATATCATGAAGAATTAATATTGGCAAGAGAAAAGTCTGTTTCCTTAGCACATGCTTCCTCAGTGGGATGTGATATTGCCTACAATAGATGAAAAATTGGTTTTGGGGAATGAGGAGGCAAACAAAAGTACTCTTTTATGTATAAAGCAGAGATACACATGCAACACCTAAAGAGATATACAGTATATCTATGCTATTAAAATTTTCTTTATGGAAGGGACATTTAGGAAAAAATTAGAAAAATATCAAATTCTCTCCCTAAATGGGCAATAATGAAAAAAAAGTTGAGAAATACCAGTCTCTAATATATGTTCAACCTGAGAAATATACTCATGAGAAGTATAGGGAACCACCACTCTAAGATTTCACTCTGGCATTCACCAGCAAGTGTGATTCTAATTATTAGATTCTTTATTCTGTACAGATTTTCCAAGGCAAACTTGTAATTTGTGTTATAACAAGAAGTAGCCTTATGAGTCCCCCAGGCATTTTTACTAGGTGGATTATTTTGAGGAAATTAATTAGTTACATTACATAGTGTTCTCATGTTGAAAATGTTTCAATGAAACATTGACCTGGCCTCAATGCTTGTAATAATTGTTCTCCTGAGTATCTGTTTGGTTGTCTTATGAAACTTGTGAAATCTATTTCCCTCTTCATATTGGCTAACAGAAAACATAATAAAAAATTTTTACCCAGTGTGAAGTATAGAAAAGATTGAAAATATGTATATATGTAACCTAATATTGGTTGTTATACCTTGCTTTCCTGCATTTTTTGTTTTATTGTTTTAACCTAGTCTTAAATGTATGTAATTTTACATGAATTGTCTTATGGCTTATGCTATCTGCAATTACATTTGTAACATAAAAGAGATAAATGTAGATAGCATGAAAGAAAGGAGAGTAGCTTTTACTTAAAAAAAAAAAAAAAAAAAAAAAGGTCAGGGTTTCAAATTTACTATGGACCCTTCCAGTACTAAAATTCCAAGTGAGTAAACTCATAAGTGAATCCAACCCTTTAACCCATGTTATTATTCAAATGTGAACATCACCCTGTGTGATTGTTGAGAATGCACTCTGAGTGTTGTGTGTATGTGTGATGAATATGTTCGTGGCCATATTGTGAGGCATGGAGACCAACTGACATTCAGCAAAAAGAAACCTAAAGGAATGAAGACTTGTGTACTTCCAATCCCTTTTTATTTATGGAACACAAACAAACAAACAAACAAACAAAATAACAAGTAGTCCTTATATAATGCAAACTCAAATGTATGGAGAACTGTGTTTTCAATTATATTAGGACAAACTTACTGGAGCACTGATGCATTATGACTGAGCGTAAACTCAGCCTATGGAGATCAATATCTGTTCCTGAAGATATTTCTGTCTCCCAAATGTTTAAAGTTAAAATAAGACAAGTGTGAATAAGCAAGCCCTTAATAAAACCCCACAGAATCCAGCACATGGCTATTCTTGCTTGTACAATAAAGTGCCTATCTTTGGACCAACAAATGTCATTTAAATTCTTATTGTCACAAGATCCTATCTCTTTAACTAGATTGCATGAGAAGTGGAAGGCTCCAGGGGACATACAAGAAGGGGCAGACGTTATGAAGATCTTGAAGTATTAAAGGAAAAATAAAGCCTTTTCAGTGTCCCTATGACTATATTAGAATTAGCAAAGATACAAGTGATGTTGTAAGGACTAAGTTTATTATTTTTTTCACCCCAATCAAACTGATATTTGGTTATATGTTTTTATGAATTGTAAACCCGATTGATTTTGTCTAGGGTTTTATTTAGTTTAGTTGACTGGCTGTTTTCTTATTTAAAAAGTCTAGAACCTTTAGGCAGGGCGCGGTGCCTCACACCTGTAATCCCAGCACTTTGGGAGGCCCAGGAGGGTGGATTAAGATGTCAAGAATTTGAGACCAGCCTGACCAGCATGGTGAAACCCTGTATCTACTAAAAATACAAAAATTAGCCGGGTGTACTGGCATATGCCTATAATCTCAGCTACTCAGGAGGCTGAGGCAGGGGAATCGCTTGAACCCAGGAGGTGGAGGTTGCAGTGAGCCGTGATCATGCCACTGCACTCCAGCCTGGGTGACAGAGCGAGACTCTGTCCCGGTGGGGGAAAAAGTCTAGAACCTTTATACTTCCCTTATTTAATAGGAAAATTTTCAAGGAAAATGAGAGATTTCCAAGAGCCAAAGTTGCTAAATTATATAGATATTTTTAGATTACTGAATATTTAATTAATCAACAATAGTGTTCTATGTAGCATTGAGTGATGTCCTCCAACTTAAGACACACGTTCCTTGCAATTCAGAAAGGATTGAAAGAAACATATTTACTAGCTTCAATTTATATTAGGTGACTAGTCACAAAAGTCCTCTATTAAAGTAGAAAATAGTAGCTGTGCTTACAGGAAGAATACACCAAAGTTCAGCTCAAATTGCACAATATGTATGATACGTGTAAAATTTGTTTCGAATCCAAATTTTGAATATCAGAGTAATATTTTAGCAGCAATTCCTAAATCCTACTTGGTAATCATGTTGCTATTACCTTCAGAATAGATTTTTTATGTCTGTTGCCATTTTAAGTAAGATAGCTTACTGATGTGATTCTCCCCTGAGCTGGTAGAATAAGGAGGACAACTTTGTATTTCTATTTCCGATTTAGTAACTGGTAGTAACTTTTACCTCAATTTTTGTAGAAAAATGTCATGTCTCCTTAAGCCTTAAAAATATCATCCTAAAAATTCTCTAATACTTTAATGTTTGAAGAAAATCTAAAGTTTTATTCATGGAATGGAGCTTTTATGTCATGAAAAGATATAAAATGTTTTGATAGTACCTGTTCTCCCTATTTTATAACTGAAATAAACTCTGCTTTGCTGTAAAGCCACCTAAAATCGTAACTGGATAATAACTCTACTTCTAAATATCACACCCATGAAAAAGTAGTGATTTTGCCTTTATGGTTTAAAAAAATAAGGAATTAAAATATCATATTTCTAACAATGCTTTATTTGAAGAAGAAAATGTAGGCATTACTATTTGAGGAACTTATACATAGTAATGTATGAGAAATAAATACACATAAAACTGAGAAAGTTTGCTTCTGTGGTACTACATATTTTCTCATATATATGTATATATATTTAGACAACTAGAATCTGAATTTTATAAAGATATAGTAAAATATTCTCAACCTGATTTCATTTTAGTTTCAGCAGATTTAGAAGAACCTATCACAGAAGTACGAAGTTTTCAGATAGTCTGGGATCTAATCCTTTATCCATTGGTAAGCCTCTGCCTTTGTTTTCAGTATTAAGATAACAGTGTCTTCAACAGTGTCTGCTCAATAACTACCAGTTTTCTCTCTCTTTCTATATTAGCAGTTTACTCAGGATGCAGCTGTTGGACTTCTGGTGTATAATTGGCACCCCAATAAAACCATGCATAGAATTTTCCTTTAGTCTTGAAAGAAAAAAGAGAAAGGGAGTCCTTTACAATATGATTTAATTATTTTAACTAATCATTTTGTTGAAAATTATATGTAGATAAGAGACATATGTAATATTATGTGTACATGTTCTAAATTCATAGCAAAATTGTTTTGTTTGCGATATACCTCTCCTGATAGCAGTGTCAGATTAGAAACTATAGATGAGAAAGGTAGGTAAATTAAAATTTCTGAATGTAATAAATACTATGAAGACATAGGTACTGTTAACTTTTTGAAAATGTTAATTTTTTCCTGATGCATAACCTTATTGCTAATGATGTGAGGATAGATAATAATATCTAGGATAGAATTGGGATGGATAGATAATACTTACCCTGCATTAATAATGGATATTTATTTTTATAAAATATTTGACAGAGAGTAAGAGAAAAACACTTCCACATTGAGAGAATATATTGGTCATGAACTAAGCATGGGTGTGCATGGATTTTAGAGTAACAAATAATAAGCCTTGTTTATGTGTGTGGGTGTGTGCACATGCATGTATATGCCTAAGTAGTGTCAGCTCGGGTATGCCTGCTTTTTTAATTGTTTGGTTCTCTTAGAGTACACAAATGTAGGACCATACTAAATTAATGCATACACTTACACTGAAGAGTGGCTTATAAAGGAGAATGATGATGCTTCATTCTAATTATCTTTATGGTCAGGCTAACATATAATACACAACTCTATAACATTATTTGGGTAAACATATATATTTCTAAAATTATGTCAAATTTTATCGAATCTGACCCTACCAGAAACTTAGATGAGAATATCGTATTTTTATGAGTTTCTTAACATAGCTTTCGTTCTATGTGAAATGATTTATGTAAATTATGAGGTGTTTTCCTGTATAGCTTAATTCAGATCTCTCACTCCAATTTCAGCTGTAATTTATTATACAAAATTTATGTAATTAACTTGCTTGTTTATTCAGCAAAGTACTTAGACATTCACTATAAGCATTATGGTAGTGGCTAGAGATAGTCTATCAATTAGTTTTTAGTGCTTTCAAAAACCCCAAAACTTAGTGATTTAGCAAGAAAATATTCATTATTTCTTTCAGTTCTGTGGTAGAGTCATTATTTTGTTGTGTGTCACTCTCTCTAGTATCTGTGTTATGCTGGTAGCTCAGCTGAGACTGATTATTCCAGGATGGCCACACTATGTATCTGGCATTTGGCAGTCTATTTGATCTAGACTTTTTCTAGGTCTAGGCTATTTTTTCTAGGCTAGAACACTTTACCTTTGTCCCATGAAGTTCTCTTTCCCACTTATTGACTAACCCATGCTCCTCCAGTTGGTAATATCAAGGGTCCAAAAAGCAGTAAGAAACAAAGTGCCAATGCGCAAAGACTTTTCTCAAATTGCTAATGTTTTCTTGGACAAATCAAAAAGCCAGCCCAACATCAGTTTGAGAAGCCAATAGGGAGAAGGGAATACAATATTAATACTATAAAATACTATGCTGTGTAATTTAATGTAACATTTATTCTGAGGAAGCTCACAGTTTGGAGAAGGAGAAAGAAACATAAATATATTTTTAAAAGGTCAGTGAAAATATAATTATTGAAACTTACCAAGATGACCTTAATACTGCTTTTCACTGGGCTAAACTTTCATGAATTTATTTCTGACTGTGAGCTCCTGACCTCGCTTTTCTGAAAGCATTACTTTAGAAAACTTGCAATTATAAATTCTTTCTCTGCCCCTTTGAGATGTAAATATTCTTTCACTTTCTTGCCAGTTTTACAATCCAAGCATGTCTGTCTTAAGGACCTTGAAGCCATCCCTCTGGAATGCAATCATTCAGAAAGAGCTCTGTCTTAGCCCATTTTCTGCTGGTACAACAAAATACCTAAGAATGGGTAATTTACAAAAAGAAAAAAATATATATGTCTTACAATTCTGGAGGCTGGAAAGTTCATTATCAAGGTGCCAGCATCTGACAAAACATTTCTTGCTATGTCATCCTGTGGCAGAAGGTGAGAGAGTGACAGAGAAAGAGAGAGAAAGTAGGCCAAACCCATCCTTTTATAAGGAACTCCCCCCACCGTGATAATTACATTAATCAATTGATGAGGGCAGAGCCCTCAAGACCTAATCACCTCTCATTAAGCCTTACCTCAAAACACCATTGCAGTGGGGATTAAGTTTTCAGCACATGCCTTTTGGGGGAACATCAAACAATGGCAAGCCCTTATCTTTCAGTTTATGTGTCATAGTGAAAGCCTAACTTCCATAGGCACCAGTAAACAAGTTCTACTGTTCTACCAGTTTACCAGTTCTACTGTGTAAACAAAATATGATTTTTTCAAGGGACTTTTAGATAATTTCTGGTTTCACTATTATTCTGAAAGAAATAAAAGTGATCTGGAGTTTAAAGAAAATATTTCTTAATTCTATCTCAACATGTTTACTCAAATCTTCTGAATTTTTTTATTTTCAAGAGTTATTTTGACACAAGCACTGGTATATCTTCAAAAGAGTACATTTATTAATTTTCCCCAGCTTTTATTATAAAATTAGGCATTTATATTCTGGCATTTTCATTATGCTACTATAACTTTTGATAGTAAGAATAAGTCAGAATAAATCTTTAATAATTCTAGAATAGTTGACTTCAGAGAATGGGACATTTCTTGAAAGAAAGAATCTATCATTTAATGTGAAGTTGAGTCTCATTTCCTTATAGACATTACTTTTGACGTTAAGAAAATCCTCAATACTCAAGCTGCTAAATGTGTTTTTTAGAAATATTAATAAACTTAAAAAGAGATGTGTATTTTTATTTTATCCACCACCCTTTAAACATATTATTTCTGCTTGCTATATTTATGTTATTTCTTAGTTTTGCCAAATTCCTGTATTCTGAAATTAAATTTTAATTTCTATGATCTATTATAATACAATTGGGGGGAGTTTGTTTTCTGTTGTTATAATGAGTAGATTTTATGTTCATAAGTATACGTAATTGATTCATAAATTTTTATGCTAATTTTCATCTTTGAGTTTTAGTGTTAGATCAACATTGTAAAATACAATAAGTTTTCCATCACTAATTTTCAATAAGTAACAGTTCTTTTCAAATTTCAGTGTATCAGAAATTCATCTAAATGCGAGCACATTTATCTTAATTATATTTCCAATTTCTCTTATAATTATTGTTCCATTATATTTGTCTTTTTTATATTCATTAAATCAATTCTATTAACCTATAGTTTTTGAAAAAATTGTACATTGATAGAATAAATTATTTTTGTGTAACTCAGTGTTTGTACACATCCTACTAATATCACCCATATTATGAAGAGCACATAATCCATTATCTTTCATACCTACATATTATAGACAAGTTATAAATCACTGTTAGCTACAATTCATGTGTAATGAAGCATTCAAAACAGGCAGAGGCATCCACAGGGCATGATAGTTGAGAGAGCTGGGTGTAGAGTTTTATGGAAAAGAGGAGAGGAGCCTGGGACCAACAATGGTAGAACATACATAAAAATTACCTCACAATTTCCCTAAGTGGAAAAATGTGGAAAATAATCTAAGATCTGGTACTTTTAAGACACTGGCTACTATGGAAATCAAAAGCCTTACCCTGAGAAGACATTACTTCTAGGAATGGGGGAGATGACTTGGAAGGGATGACAGCCTCTGGAGGTTTCGGTTTGTTGATGGAAAAAAGACAATGAAGCGAAAAGTGAAAATTAAGAATCTTAGAAAAACTGAAGAAAATTAGAAAGTCAGAAAAGGCAAATTCATCCCTTCCCTGAATACCACCAATTTATTACTTAAAATGCAGTTCACTTTATATGAACACTGTAAATGATCATTTTCCTGAAGAAGAAAATTATATGACATTTTAAAATGGAAAATTGTGGATAATATCTATAAAGAGATAGTAACTGAACAAAAGATCAAAATACTCCGGCTAATAAAAGTATTCAATAAGAAAGCAATCCTAAAGAAGAAAAATAGTGTAACATATTATTTCACTTGCAGAGTAAAAGAAAAAAAAATCAATATTTTAAATCCAGAATAGAAATAAGAAAAACATAAGAAGATGTGAAAACGAAAGTTGACTAAATTTGGGAAAGAAATTAAAGTAGGTGGGGGACAGAAATTCATCCCAGAATTGAGACTAAACCTAAAATACATAAGAAATACTACTTTTCACTAAAGACATAATAAAATACATCGAGGAAAAGAAAAGAATCAAAAAATTATTTAAATAGTGGAATTAAGAAGTATAAAGGATTAGAGAAGTGATATATTTAGATAATAAATAAACCAACTTTAACATACATACAGTTAACATCTCTAGGGGAAAAGTAAGACAGAAATGATATTCTAGGTATAACATGAGTAAAATTTTGAGAAAAAAAAAGAGACTCTTGAATCTACGAATAAAGCAGGCTCATCATGTAACTGAAAGTCCTGATCCTAATGACACACTATAGATCTATACCAATGATGTTACTTGAATCCAGGGAAAAAGATTGAGAAAATGGAAAGACAGGTAGGTTGTTGAGAATACTCAACAACAGGATACAAATGAGATAGCAGTGAATAATATTTTCAAAAATCTCAAGAAAATAAATTATAGTCCATGAGTTTTATATGGAGCCAAGCTATTCTTCAAATATCAAAGCTATTGTACTAGGATTGTAAACACATGAGATTTCAGGAATAATCATACACGCAGGGTCTTCCAGGTCATCCTACTACAAAAAGAGCTTCACCCAAATAAGATATGACTGGGGATATCTTTGCAAAAGTTCTGATAATGAACATCGAATATGTTTAATCATACAACTAAGACAAAAGAAAAGTAAAAATGAGTGAAAGAATAATATGTCAGTGTTCTATGTTCTGACCAAGTAGACATAACATAACTAAATAATTTGGAGAAGGGAGAAAGACTGAAGTAGAAGAAGCTCATTGATAACTTCTAAGGAAATAAATAGAAAAAATAAAATGTTAGCATTTAATGCTAACAAAAGAAACTAAATGATAAAATAGATCACTACAAAAAATATGAAAGGCATAATTATAAAGAAAATCACTAAAAAATGCAAGAGAAAATAATGAAAAATAGTAATAGAAAAACAATTTTGAAAAGTTTACAAACCACATAGACAAGTCAATCATTATAAGCATCCGCAGTAAATATGACAATATCAACTACAAGTTTATCTTCACAGGTACAGAACAAGACTAGAAATCATCCTTCTTCTTACCCTGAGACTAATGCATAATTGACTTTTCCTCTACTTCTTCTTTTCACATGTTTACCTTAACTAATATAAAAGGTAGACTTACTGAGGGCTAATCAGAGCCTCGATGGAATGTAACCTTTTGCTTACCTGCCCACCTTCCGTCCCCTTTTCCCTTCTCCTTGCTTTTTCCCTTTATTTGTTTTTTTTAATTAAAAATTACCCAGTTAAAAAAATGTTTCTTTTTTCTTTAAATTCTGAGTTCCCAAAACCCTCTTTAGAAAGCACAAGTCACAGAAGTTCCTGTGACTTGTGATTTTCCCAAGAGCTATATCAAACTTTGGCTCAATAGAACTCCATTGATTGAGACTCTTGCATCAGTCATTTTTCCATTAACATATGTATGAAATTTTAAAATAAAATAATGAACAATGTATCTACTCAAGTTCTTATAGGACATTTAAGAAAATTGGCCACACACACACACACACACACACGTATGTTTCATAAACTGGAAATACCATGACAAAGTTATCCGGTAATAAAGGAACAATACTAGAAATGTTTAATGAAAGCAAAAGCACATAAAAGCTGTTCTAGCTAGACTTGAAAAGCCTTTTATTAAAAGGGGTCTTTGGTGAAAGGAAATATAAAGACACATAATCATTCATTACATTAACTTTTCAAATCCCTCAAGGAATATTGTGTTATGCAGTATTCTCTTAACATTCTTATATTCTTATATAGACATTTAATACATTTTTTCTAGTTCAAATTTGAGAAATGGATGTGTTCTTTTTGTGATCCTATTGAAAATATGAATAATGATTTTTTTTATAGATTGAAGTTGTCAGATTTATCAATTCCAGTATCTACATTTTCACATTAATTTATTACTTGGATTTAGTATTTTTTTCTTCCAGCTTTCCAAGAAAGAATAAAAATTTCAATTACAAAATATTTTGGAATGCTGTAGTCAAAGAAAATGTATGCAATATATTTTTCTATTATGGAACAACGATATGCAATTTACAAGAGGAGTATCTCAAACAATACTACGAGGGGTCAAATAAAAGAATAGATTACACTGCTCGAATAACAAATACAAAAAACTGATCTATTAATATGAGTAGATAGGTTTAATAAAAACAAATTATTAGAAATAAAAAGGTTACTTTGCAACCTAAACAGATATATAAATTAAAATTTAATAAATATACAAGATAAAATAACAAAGCCAAAATTGCCTTTCATCTTAGCTTTTCCTGCCTTAAAAAAAAAAAAAAATCATTTTTGGTTTTCTGTCATAAAATGTATCTTTTGGTTTTTATAGTAAATTATCCTTAGGGGTATGTTCTTTATTTCAAAGATATATTTATCACTGTGTGTGCATTATATAGATACAGGCTATGGCATTGCTTTCTGTTTTTTATCTTTAGTGAAAGTAAATCTATTTTGATCTAGGAAAAAAGTGAATTTTTTAATGTTGATTTCCAATGTTCCATGCACCAGTTTTTGAAAATCGTACTTTTTCTCCAAGTAACTAAAATTTACCTGGATCTAAGATCTCCTACTATATTGTTGTTTTGGATGGCATACCATACAAAGGAAAATTATTTGGCATGAATGATGAAGTATGAATGTGTGCTGTAACTTGGATGAACCTTGAAAACATGATATCGAATGAAAGAAGGCAGTCACAAAAGGCCACATATTACATGATTCTATTCATAAGGATTTTCCAGAATAAGAGGAAGGTAGATTAATGATTGCTATGTAATGAGGCAGGGAGAAATGGGGTGACTGCTAATAGGTACAGAGTTTCTTTTGGAATGACAATTTTCTGAAATTAGATATTGGTGATGGTTACATAACCTTGTAAATATACTGAAAACCAGTTAATTATACACATAAAAAGTGAATTTTATGTCAGTCATATCAATTATATTTCAGTAACACTGTGTGTGTGTCTGTATGAGTGAGATTATACAATAGATAGAACAGCCAAATAGGAAGAGAAGTCTTATGTCAGTTTCTGCAATCCAAAATTATATGTCTTCACAATGCATATTTGGCTGAATCTCCTTGAGCAAGAATGTTGCAACACTACCTCGAATACATACCATAGATATTTCTTGAATTTGTTAAAAACAAAAAACAAAACAAAACAAAACAAAAAAAACTTCTACCCATTTAACAAAATAACTGTATATTGGGGAAAGTTCAGTAGCGAGACATATTGAGAGCTATTACATACAGTATCTGTGCTGCCTCAGTTTTCCATATGACCCTTTATTAGAGGTAAGTTTAGGGAAGTTAAATCCTGGCCCAAGTCTATTGTACAGTGAGTCCACTAAGTGTGTGGTCCTCCCCTTGGTTATTATTGCCTTTAGCCTCTGCTTCAATGAAATATGTACCAGGTGGCAAAGATCACACACAATGGCTATGTGACCTACAGATAATTTGCTTTATGTAAAAGCTTGGCCAAGAGGAAACCACTAAAATTACCTCTCTGTCTGTATCCAAGATTATAAATAAGAAATTATACTTTATGCCTGCCAGAATAAAATAGATCATCACTTTTTTTTTTTTTTTTTTTAACTTTAAGTTCTGGGATACATGCACACAACGTGTAGGTTTGTTACATATGTATACATGTGCTAAGTTGGTTTGCTGCACCCATTAACTTGTCGTTTACATTAGGTATTTCTCCTAATGCCATCCCTCCCTCATCCCCCACCCCACAACACTCCCTGGTGTGTGATGTTCCCCTTCTTGTGTCCAAGTGTTCTTATTGTTCAATTCCCACCTATGAGTGAGAACATGTGGTGTTTTGTTTTCTGTCCTTGGAATAGTTTGCTCAGAATGATGGTTTCCAGCTGCATCCATGTCGCTACAAAGGACATGAACTCATCCTTTTTTATGGCTCCATAGTATTCCATGGTGTATATGTGCCACATTTTCTTAATCCAGTCTGTCACTGATGGCCATTTGGGTTGGTTCCAAGTCTTTGCTACTGTGAATAGTGCCACAATAAACATACGTGTGCATGTGTCTTTATAGTAGCATGATTCATAATCCTTTGGTTATATACCCAATAATAGGATCGTTGGGTCAAATGGTATTTCTAGTTATAGATTCTTGAGGAATCGCCACACTGTCTTCCACAATGGTTGAACTAGTTTACACTCCCACCAACAGTGTAAAAGCGTTCCTATTTCTCCACATTCTCTCCAGCATCTGTTGTTTCCTGACATTTTGTTGTTGTTGTTGTTTGTTTGTTTTTTTGAGACAGAGTCTTGCTCTGTCGCCCAGGCTGGAGTGCCGTAGTGCAATCTGGGCTCACTGCAAGCTCTGCCTCCCAGGTTCACACCATTCTCCTGCCTCAGCCTCCCGAGTAGCTGGGATTACAGGTGCTTGCCACCACGGCCGGGTAATTTTTTTATATTTTTAATAGAGGCGAAACACAGTTTCACTGTGTTAACCAGGATGGTCTGGATCTCCTGACCTCGTGATCCACCCACTTCAGCCTCCCAAAGTGCTGGGATTACAGGTGTGAGCCACCGCACCTGGCCTCTTTCCTGACTTTTTAATGATTGACATTCTAATTGGTGTGAGATGGTATCTAATTGTGTTTTTGATTTGCATTTCTCTGATGACCGGTGACGATGAGCAATTTTTCATGTGCACAACATGCAAGTTTTTTACATATGTATACATATGCTGAGTTGGTTTGCTGCACCCACTAACTTGTCGTTTACATTAGGTATTTCTCTTAGTGCTATCCCTCCCCCATCCCCCCAACCCACGACAGACCCAGTGTCTGTTGGCTGTATAAATGTCTTCTTTTAAAAAGTGTCTGTTCATATCCTTTGCTCACTTTTTGATGAGGTTGTTTGATTTTTTCTTATAAACTTGTTTAAGTTCTTTGTAGACTCTGGATATTAGCTCTTTGTCAGATGTGTAGATTGCAAAAATTTTCTCCCATTCTTGTAGGTTGCCTGTTCACTCTGAAGGTGGTTTCTTTTGCTGTGCAGAAACTCTTTAGTTTAATTAGAAACTGTTTGTCTGTTTTGGCTTTTGTTGCCATTGCTTTTGGTGTTTTAGTCATGAAGTCCTTGCCCATGCCTGTGTGCTGAATGGTATTGCCTAGGTTATCTAGTAGAGTTTTTATGGTTTTGGGTCTAACATTTAAGTCTTTAATCCATATTGAATTAATTTTTGTATAAGGTATAAGGAAGGGATCCAGTTTCAGCTTTCTACATATGGCTAGCCAGTTTTCCCAGCACCATTTATTAAATAGGGAATCCCTTCCACATTTCTTGTTTTTGTCAAGTTTGTCAAAGATCAGATTGTTGTAGATGTGTGGTGTTATTTCTGGCCTCTGTTCTGTTCCGTTGGTCCATGTCTCTTATTTTGGTCCCAGTATAATGCTGTTTTGGTTACTGTAGCCTTGTAGTATAATTTGAAGTCAGGTAGCATGATGCCTCCAGCTTTGTTCTTTTGGCTTAGGATTGTCTTGGCAATGCAGGCTCTTTTTTGGTTCCATATGAACCTTAAAGTAGTATTTTCCAATTCTGTGAAGAAAGTCACTGGTAGCTTGATGGGGATGGCATTGAATCTATAAATTACCTTGGGCACTATGGCCATTTTCATGATGCTGATTCTTCCTATCCATGAGCATGAAATGTTCTTCCATTTGTTTGTGTCCTCTTTTATTTTGTTGAGCAGTAGTTTGTAGTTCTCCTTGAAGAGGTCCTTTACAACCCTTGTAAGTTGGATTCTTTGGTATTTTATTCTCTTTGTAGCAGTTGTGAATTGGAGTTCACTCATGATTGGGCTCTCTGTTTGTTATTGGTGTATAAGAATGCTTGTGATTTTTGCACATTGATTTTGTATCCTGAGACTTTGCTGAAGTTGCTTATCAGCTTAAGGAGATTTTGGGCTGAGATGCTCGGGTTTTCTAAACGTACAATCATGTCATCTGCAAACCGGGACAGTTTGACTCCCTCTTTTCCTAATTGTATACCATTTATTTCTTTCTCCTGCCTGATTGCCCTGGCCAGAACTTCCAACACTATGTTGAATAAGAGTGTGAGAGAGGGCATCCCTGTGTTGTGCCAGTTTTCAAAGGGAATGCTTCTAGTTTTTGTCCATTCAGTGTGATACTGGCTATGAGTTTTTTATAAATAGCTCTTATTGTTTTGAGATATGTTCCATGAATACCTAATTTATTGAGAGTTTTTAGCATGAAGGGCTGTTGAATTTTGTTGAAGGTCTTTTCTGCATCTGTTGAGATAATCATGTGGTTTTTGTCTTTGGTTCTGTTTATCTGATGGATTACATTCATTGATTTGCGTATGTTGAACCAACCTTGCATCCCAGGGATGAAACCAACTTGATCTTGGTGGATAAGCTTTTGGATGTGCTGTTGGATTCGGTTTGCCAGTATTTTATTGAGAATTTTCTCATCAATATTCATCAGAGACATTGGTCTAAAATTCTCGTGTGTGTGTGTGTGTGTGTGTGTGTGTTTGTGTGTGTCTGCCAGGCTTTGGTATCAGGATGATGCTGGCCTCATAAAGTGAGTTACAGAGGAGTCCCCTCTTTTTCTATTGATTGGAATAGTTTCAGAAGGAATGGTGTCAGCTCTCCTTTGTACCTCTGGTAGATAAAAACCACAAAGATGGGGAGAAACCACAGCAGAAAAGCTGAAAATTCTAAAAAAAAAAACAGAGTACCTCTTCTCCTCCAAAGGATCACAGCTCTTCGTCAGCAACAGAACAAAGTTGGATGGAGAATTACTTTGACAAGTTGACAGAAGTAGGCTTCAGAAAGTCGGTAATAACAAACTTCTCTGAGCTAAAGGAGGATGTTTGAACCCATCTCAAGGAAACTACAAAACCTTGAAAAAAGATTAGACAAATGACTAACTAGAATAAGTAGTGTAGAGAAGACCTTAAATGACTGGATGGAGCTGAAAACCGTGGCATGAAAACTACATGACACATGCACAAAAAGCCTCAGTATCCGATTTGATCACGTGGAAGAAAAGGTATCGGTGATTGAAGATCAAATTAAGGAAATGAAGTGAGAAGAGAAGATTAGAGAAAAAAGAGTAAAAAGAAATGAACAAAGCCTTCAAGAAATATGAGACTATGTGAAAAGACCAAATCTACATCAGATTGTTGTACCTGAAAGTGACGGGGAGAATGGAACCAAGATGGAAAACACTCTTCAGGATATTATCCAGGAGAACTTCCCCAAACTAGCAAGGGAGGCCAACATTGAAATTCAGGAGAAACAAAGAACACCACAACCATACTCCTCAAGAAGAGCAACCCCAAGACACAGAATTGTCAGATTCACCAAGGTTGAAATGAAGGAAAAAGTGTTAAGGGCAGCCAGAGAGAAAGGTCGGGTTACCTATAAAGGGAAGCTCATCAGACTAACAGTGGATCTCTGGGCACAAATTCTACAAGCCAGAAGAGAGTGGGGGCCAATATTTAACATTCTTAAAGAATTTTCAACCCAGAATTTCATATCCAGCCAAACTAAGCTTCATAAGTGAAGGAGAAATAAAATCCTTTACAGAGAAGCAAATGCCAAGAGATTTTATCACCACCAGGCCTGTGATACAAGAGCTCCTGAAGGAAGCAGTAAACATGGAAAGGAACAACGAGTACCAGCCACTGCCAAAACATGCCAAATTGTAAAGACCATCTATGCTAGGAAGAAACTGCATCAACTAACGAGCAAAATAACCAGCTAACATCATAATGACAGGGTCAAATTCACATGTAGTAATATTGACCTTAAAAGTAAATTGGCTAAATGCCCCAATTAAAAGACACAGACTGGCAAATTGGATAAAGAGTTAAGACCCATCAATGTGCTGTATTCAGGAGACCCATCTCACGTGCAGAGACACACATAGGCTCAAAATAAAGGGATGGAGGAAGATCTACCAAGCAAATGGAAAACAAAAAAAAGGCAGAGGTTGCAATCCTAGTCTCTGATAAAAGAAACTTTAAACCAACAAAGATCAAAAGAAACAAAGAAGGCCATTACATAATGGTAAAGGGATCAATTCAATAGAAAGTGCTAACTATCCTAAATATATATGCAGCTAATACAGGAGCACCCAAATTCGTAAAGCAAGTCCTTAGAAACTTACAAAGGGACTTAGACTCCCATACAATAATAATGGGAGACTTTAACACCCCACTGTCAATATTAGACAGATCAACGAGGCAGAAGGTTAACAAGGATATCCAGGAATTGAACTCATCTCTGCAGCAAGCAGACCTAATAGACATCTACAAAACTCTCCACCCCAAATCAACAGAGTGTCCTTTCTTCTCAGCACCACATCACATTTATTCCAAAATTGACCACATTGTTGGAAGTAAAGCACTCCCCATCAATTGTAAAAAAACAGAAATCACAACGAACTGTCTCTCAGATCACAGTGCAATCAAATTAGACCTCAGGATTAAGAAACTCACTCAAAATCACACAACTACATGGAAACTGAACAACCTGCTCCTGAATGACAACTGGGTAAATAATGAAATGAAGGCAGAAATAGAGACGTTCTTTGACACCAATGAGAACAAAGACACAACATACCAGAATCTCTGAGACACATTTAAAGCAGTGTGTAGAGGGAAATTTATAGCACTAAATGCCCGCAAGAGAAAGCAGGAAAGACCTAAAATAGACAACCTAACATCACAATTAAAAGAACTAGAGAAGAAAGAGCAAACAAATTCAAAAGCTAGCAGAAGACAAGAAATAACGAAGATCAGAGCAGAACTGAAGGAGATAGAAACACAGAAAACCCTTCAAAAAACCAATGAATCCAGGAGCTAGTTTTTTGAAAAGGTCAACAAAAATGGATAGACTGCTAGCAAGACTAATGAAGAAGGAAAGAGAGAAGAGTCAAATAGACACAATAAAAAATGATAAAAGGAGTATCACCACTGATCCCACAGAAATACAAGCTACCATCAGAGAATACTATAAATACCTCTATGCAAATCTAGAAGAAATGGATAAATTCCTGGATGCATACACCCTCCCAAGACTAAACCAGGAAGAAGGTGAATCCCTGAATAGGCCAATAACTGGCTCTGAAATTGAGGCAATAATTGATAGCCTACCATCCAAAAAAGTCTAGGACCAGACGTATTCACAGCTGAATTCTGCCAGAGGTAGGTCATCACTTTCTTCAAAGACAAAGGACACAGGAGAGATTGTCTCATTCTTTTAACAATTAATTGGCATGTGTATTCCTTGCACAGATCTAATTATTGTGGGTGAGATGCACTTCCTTAATCTTGTGCCCTTTTAATTAAACAAATTAACAAATCCTCTAGCACTTGATATGCCGTTGCTGAATTGAAAAATGTATTATTTACAATTTCCATCATTAAAGAGGATCAAAAACCAATTCACTTTTAGGTGGAAAGAACTACAGTACCAATTCACCATCTTTGCTTTATAGCTATGGTTACTCTCCTATTCTCAGAAATAGCATAGTCCCAGGAGCCTTAGTTGTGTTATGATTCCTTTGATTTTTACATTGTTCTTATATTATTAATATCATGCTAACCAATCCTGGAGAACAGGAAGTACATTAGTATTCTGAACGCCCTTGGAAGTATGTGCCTTCTGTGGCATTGAAGATAAGCCTTTGATGCCAAACCACTGTGGATAGCCTTAATAATCAGCAACCCTGCTCCCTGGTTACTTTGAGCAATCTGATAACCAGTAAATACCATAATGAATAGAGTCTTTGATCCCAATTATTTTCAAGGGAAGTTTTCTGCAACAGAATGGAATAAAAGAGTAGTGTGTGTGTGTGTGTGTATGTGTGTGTGTGTGTGTGTGTGTGTGTGTATATATATATATATATATATATATATGTCTTAAACTCAGAGGACTCATCTTTTGCTTCATGGCCTGTAATAAGCTTGTTTGGGTATTTTCAGCAACCATACCTGGCAGCAAGGACAATGAAACCAATAGCTCAAATCTTTCAGGCATGGCAGTCTGGGTCACTCCACAAGGTTAGCATTCTAGATCAGCTGAACTATTCACTGGAAGTAAAGGAAAGCCAGTAAGGATAGTAAAAGAAGGAGATGATAAGACAGGTTCTGTAGAAGATTAATTTGTTACAACAGCCTTCTTGAGTAAGTATTTTATTGAGATTGTACCTGACCACTATTTTGAAATTTTTTAAAGAGGAGATTTAATTTGGGGCACCAGAATATGTGAGTAATTAATGGGATGGATTTTGATTGATGTTTTGGGCTGCCCAATGTCACATCCTTTTGACCACCAGTAACTTTGACCTTTAATGCATTGAAAAGTTCCATGTTAACATGAACTGAAGTTGGTGGTATCTCACCTACATTGTTCTGTACAGATTTCAGATTTCAGATTTCTGCCACAGAACTGTCTCTAAAGCAGTGGGAGTCCACTAAGCGTGAAGGCATGAGAATTCTGTCACATGTGGGAAAGTTCATTCTCCCTGGGGCAATCTTCAAAAAATGTGGATGAAAGCTGATGGACAAATGATCCATTCTATCTTTTCAACAGACAACTATAGGAACCATTCTTTATGTTTCTGTGAGTTCTTAATGGAGTAGAACTTGTACTTGCCACTGGAGTAATGTCAATAGAGTTTTCTCATTTTGGCCTTTTTGCCTTTATCTCACTTCTTGCTCCTGGTCCCTGGCAGTTCCTTCCAAACATACTGCATGCATCTAAGCGTTTTTCTTAAGCTTTTCCTAAGCTTGGTTAACCCCAAAACTAAGACAGCTGGTATTAATGTATAATTATTAGTTACATTATACATTTATATATCGTACATTTCCCTGGAAATGAGTTTCATTTCATAATTTTAAAAAGATTTTTTATGATTGTGTAATAGGAATTCATTGAAATGACTTAATAAATGTCATGGAAAGATTGATTTGTATTTTAAAACATACATCTTGGCTGCTGTGTGAAGAATAAATTAAATGAGGAAAGAGTGGAATGCAGGAGACCAATGAGTGTTACTGAAGTTGTCAAGATGAGAAGTGAAGTTGATGCCCGCAAATATAGTGACTGTGGAGATAAAGAGGAATTAATGGATTTCTGATATAATTTGTAGTTAAATGTTCATGATATAGTGGTGGATTTAATGTCACTGTAAGTAAAATAGGTGGCTTTTTAAAATAGACCTAACACCCATCTTTCATTCAAAACCATTCTTTAAAATTACTCTAAAATATTCATTATGGGTTAAAAATGTTGTTACTTAATGGTTAAGAAGAAAAGAAAAACATTCAAGAAACAGTAACAGATCTATTCTAAAATAAAATCAGATAGACTTTTAAAGATTTTTATTTACTATGGAACTGAGAAAAAAAATGGTAAAAAAAAAAAAAAAAAAAAAAAAAACATGAAATTTTATTTTTTATTTTTTTGGAGGAAGGAGAGAATGGTGTCCAAGAGCAATTATTTTCAATAATTGGTGCTTCCAAGTACAAGGCAAGCCATAAACAGAAAAAAAAAAAAAAAAAAAAATAAGAAGTAGCAAACAAAGATAAAGATACTAAAAATGTTTTTAAATGTTCAAATTCAGTTCAAAGATGTGAAGTCTGACAAAAGTTCAAATTTGAAAGTTTCAACACATAAAAAGGTATTTTCTGAAATAAAACACTTTTTAATTAAATTTAGAATATTGAACTAACAAGAAACACTGCTTATAGTTAGTTAATTTTAATTAATGTATTTTAATTTACTCATTCATAAACATAGACATAGACATTGAACAACAGTTTATTTAAAATCATGATAAAGGTAATAATGAGAGCTAGCATTTTTATTTATTTATTTATTTATTTATTTTTTTATTATGCTTTAAGTTCTAGGGTACATGTGCATAACGTGCAGGTTTGTTACATATGTATACTTGTGCCATGTTGGTGTGCTGCACCCATCAACTCGTCAGCACCCATCAGCTCCTCATTTACATCAGGTATAACTCCCAATGCAATCAATCCCCCCTCCCCCCTCCCCGTGAATGGCCCTGGTGTGTGATGTTCCCCTTCCCGAGTCCAAGTGATCTCATTGTTCAGTTCCCACCTATGAGTGAGAACATGCGGTGTTTGGTTTTCTGTTCTTGTGATAGTTTGCTGAGAATGATGGTTTCCAGCTGCATCCATGTCCCTACAAAGGACACAAACTCATCCTTTTTTATGGCTGCATAGTATTCCATGGTGTATATGTGCCACATTTTCTTAATCCAGTCTGTCACAGATGGACATTTGGGTTGATTCCAAGTCTTTGCTATTGTGAATAGTGCCGCAATAAACATATGTGTGCATGTGTCTTTATAGCAGCATGATTTGTAATCCTTTGAGCATATACCCAGTAATGGGATGGCTGGGTCATATGGTACTTCTAGATCTAGATTGTTGAGGAATCCCCATACTGTTTTCCATAATGGTTGAACTAGTTTACAATCCCACCAACAGTGTAAAAGTGTTCCTATTTCTCCACATCCTCTCCAGCACCTGTTGTTTCCTGACTTTTTAATGATTGCCATTCTAACTGGTGTGAGACGCTACCTCATTATGGTTTTGATTTGCATTTCTCTGATGGCCAGGGATGATGAGCATTGTTTCATGTGTCTGTTTGCTGTATGAATGCCTTCTTTTGAGAAATGTCTGTTCATATTCTTTGCCCACTTTTTGATGGGGTTGTTTGTTTTTTTCTTATAAATTTGTTTGAGTTCTTTGTAGGTTCGGGATATTAGCCTTTTGTCAGATGAGTAGATTGCAAAAATTTTCTCCCATTCTGTAGGTTGCCTGTTCACTCTGATGGTAGTTTCTTTTGCTGTGCAGAAGCTCTTTAGTTTAATTAGATCCCATTTGTCAATTTTGGCTTTTGTTGTGGTTGCTTTTTGTGTTTTAGACATGAAGTCCTTGCCCATGCCTATGTCTTGAATGGTATTCCCTAGATTTTCTTCTAGGGTTTTTATGGTATTAGGTCTAACATTTAAGTCTCTAATCCATCTTGAATTAATTTTCGTATAAGGAGTAAGGAAAGGATCCAATTTCAGCTTTCAACTTCTGGCTAGCCAATTTTCCCAGCACTATTTATTAAATAGGGAATCATTTCCCCATTTCTTGTTTTTCTCAGATTTATCAAAGATGAGATGGCTGTAGATGTGTGATATTATTTCTGAGGACTCTGTTCTGTTCCATTAGTTGATATCTCTGTTTTCGTACCAGTACCATGCTGTTTTGGTTACTGTAGCCTTGTAATATAGTTTGAAGTCGGGTAGTGTGATGCCTCCAGCTTTGTTCTTTTGACTTAGGATTGTCTTGGCAATGCGGGCTCTTTTTTGTTTCCATATGAACTTTAAAGCAGTTTTTACCAATTCTGTGAAGAAACTCATTGGTAGCTTGATGGGGATGGCATTGAATCTATAAATTACGTTGGGCACTATGGCCATTTTCACGATATTGATTCTTCCTATCCATGAACATGGTATGTTCTTCCATTTGTTTGTGTCCTCTTTTGTTTCACTGAGCAGTGGTTTGTAGTTCTCCTTGAAGAGGTCCTTTACATCCCTTGTAAGTTGGATTCCTAGGTATTTTATTCTCTTTGAAGCAATTGTGAATGGAAGTTCATTCATGATTTGGCTCTCTGTTTGTCTGTTACTGGTGTATAAGAATGCTTGTGAGTTTTGCACATCGATTTTGTATCCTGAGACTTTGCTGAAGTTGCTTATCAGCTTAAGGAGATTTTGGGCTGAGACAACGGGGTTTTCTAAATATACAATCATGTCATCTGCAAACAGGGACAATTTGACTTCTTCTTTTCCTAACTGAATACCCTTGATTTCTTTCTCTTGCCTGATTGCCCTAGCCAGAACTTCCAACACTATGTTGAATAGGAGTGGTGAGAGAGGGCATCCCTGTCTTGTGCCAGTTTTCAAAGGGAATGCTTCCAGCTTTTGCCCATTTAGTATGATATTGGCTGTGGGTTTGTCATAAATAGCTCTTATTATTTTGAGATACGTTCCATCAATACCGAATTTATTGAGCGTTTTTACCATGAAGGGCTGTTGAATTTTGTCAAAGGCCTTTTCTGCATCTATTGAGATAATCATGTGGTTTTTGTCTTTGGTTCTGTTTATATGCTGGATTACGTTTATTGATTTGTGTATGTTGAATGAGCCTTGCATCCCAGAGATGAAGCCCACTTGATCATGATGGATAAGCTTTTTGATGTGCTGCTGGATCCGGTTTGCCAGTATTTTATTGAGGATTTTTGCATTGATGTTCATCAGGGATATTGGTCTAAAACTCTCTTTTTTTGTTGTGTCTCTTCCAGGCTTTGGTATCAGGATGATGTTGGCCTCATAAAATGAGTTAGGGAGGATTCCCTCTTTTTCTATTGATTGGAATAGTTTCAGAAAGAATGGTACCAGCTCCTCCTTGTACCTCTGGTAGAATTCAGCTGTGAATCCATGTGGTCCTGGACTTTCTTTGGTTGGTAGGCTATTAATTATTGTCTCAATTTCAGAGCCTGCTATTGGTCTATTCAGGGATTCAGCTTCTTCCTGGTTTAGTTTTGGGAAAGTGTAAGTGTCCAGGAAATTATCCATTTCTTCTAGATTTTCTAGTTGATTTGCATAGAGGTGTTTATAGTATTCTCTGATGGTAGTTTGTGTTTCTGTGGGGTCAGTGGTGATATCCCCTTTATCATTTTTTGTTGCATCTATTTGATTCTTCTCTCTTTTCTTCTTTATTACTCTTGCTAGCAGTCGATCAATTTTGTTGATCTTTTCAAAAAAACCAACTCCTAGATTCATTGATTTTTTGGAGGGATTTTTGTGTCTCTATCTCCTTCAGTTCTGCTCTGATCTTAGTTATTTCTTGCCTTCTGCTAGCTTTTGAATGTGTTTGCTCTTGCTTCTCTAGTTCTTTTAATTGTGATGTTAGAGTGTCCATTTTATATCTTTTCAGCTTTCTCTTGTGGGCATTTAGTGCTATAAATTTCCCTCTACACACTGCTTTAAATGTGTCCCAGAGATTCTGGTATGTTGTATCTTTGTTCTCATTGGTTTCAAAGAACATCTTTGTTTCTGCCTTCATTTCGTTATGTACCCAGTAGTCATTCAGGAGCAGGTTATTCAGTTTCCATGTAGTTGAGCGGTTTTGATTGAGTTTCTTAGTCCTGAGTTCTAGTTTCATTGCACTGTGGTCTGAGAGACAGTTTGTTATAATTTCTGTTCTTGTACATTTGCTGAGGAGTGCTTTACTTCCAATTATGTGGTCAATTTTGGAATAAGTGTGATGTGGTGCTGAGAAGAACGTATATTCTATTGATTTGGGGTGGAGATGTCTATTAGGTCTGCTTGCTGCAGAGATGAGTTCAATTCCTGGATATCCTTGTTAACCTTCTGTCTTGATCTGTCTAATGTTAACAGTGGGGTGTTGAAGTTTCCCATTATTATTGAATGGGAGTCTAAGTCCCTTTGTAAGTCTCTAAGGACTTGCTTTATGAATCTGGGTGCTCCTGTATTGGGTGCATATATATTTAGGATAGTTAGCTCTTCTTGTTGAATTGATCCCTTTACCATTATGTAATGGCCTTCTTTGTCTCTTTTGATCTTTGATGGTTTAAAGTCTGTTTTATCAGAGACTAGTATTGCAACCCCTGCTTTTTTTGTTCTCCATTTGTTTGGTAGCTCTTCCTCCATCCCTTTATTTTGAGCCTATGTATGTCTCTGCATGTGAGATGGGTCTCCTGAATACAGCAGACTGATGGGTCTTAACTCTTTATCCAATTTGCCAGTCTGTGTCTTTTAATTGGAGCATTTAGTCCATTTACATTTAAGGTTAATATTGTTATGTGTGAACTTGATCCTGCCATTATGATATTAACTGGTTATTTTGCTCGTTAGTTGATGCAGTTTCTTCCGAGCCTCGATGGTCTTTACATTTTGGCATGTTTTTGCAATGGCTCGTACCGGTTGTTCCTTTCCATGTTTAGTGCTTCCTTCAGGGTCTCTTGTAAGGCAGGCCTGGTGGTGACAAAATCTCTAAGCATTTGCTTATCTGTAAAGGATTTTATTTCTCCTTCACTTATGAAACGTAGTTTGGCTGGATATGAAATTCTGGGTTTAAAATTATTTTCTTTAAGAATGTTGAATATTGGCCCCCACTCTCTTCTGGCTTGTAGAGTTTCTGCCGAGAGATGTGCTGTTAGTCTGATGGGCTTCACTTTGTGGGTAACCCAACCTTTCTCTCTGGCTGCCCTTAAGATTTTTTCCTTCATTTCAACTTTGGTGAATCTGGCAATTATGTGTCTTGGAGTATCTTTGTGGCATTCTCTGTATTTCCTGAATTTGAATGTTGGCCTGCCCTTCTAGGTTGGGGAAGTTCTCCTGGATGATATCCTGAATAATGTTTCCCAACTTGATTACATTTTCTCCCTCACTTTCAGGCACCCCAATCAGATGTAGATTTGGTCTTTTTACATAATCCCATACTTCTTGCAGGCTTTGTTCATTTCTTTTTCTTGTCTTTAGACTTCTCTTCTCGCTTCCTTTCATTCATTTGATCCTCAATCGCTGATACTCTTTCTTCCAGTTGATTGAGTCAGTTACTGAACCTTGTGCATTTGTCACATATTTCTCATGTCATGGTTTTCATCTCTGTCAGTTCGTTTATGGCCTTCTCTGCATTAATTATTCTGGTTATCAATTCTTCCACTCTTTTTTCAAGATTTTTAGTTTCTTTGCACTGGGTACATAATTCCTCCTTTAGCTCTGAGAAGTTTGATGGTCTGAAGCCTTCTTCTCTTATCTCGTCAAAGTCATTCTCCGTCCAGATGTGATCCGTTTCTGGCAATAAGCTGCGTTCCTTTGGAGGGGGAGATGCGCTCTTATTCTTTGAATTTCCAGCTTTTCTGCCCTGCTTTTTCCCCATCTTTGTGGTTTTATCTGCCTCTGGTCTTTGATGATGGTGACGTACTGATGGGGTTTTGGTGTGGGTGTCCTTCCTGTTTGTTAGTTTTCCTTCTAACAGTCAGGACCCTCAGCTGTAGGTCTGTTGGAGATTGCTTGAGGTCCACTCCAGACCCTGTTTGCCTGGGTGTCAGCAGCAGAGGCTGCAGAAGATAGAATACTACTGAACAGCAAGTGTACCTTTCTGATTCTTGCTTTGGAAGCTTCCTCTCAGGGGTGTACTCCACCATGTGAGGTATGGGGTGTCGGTCTGCCCCTAGTGAAGGATGTCTCCCAGTTAGGCTACTCAGGGGTCAGGGACCCACTTGAGCAGGCATTCTGTCCGTTCTTAGATCTTAACCTCCATGTTGGGAGATCCACTGCTCTCTTCAAAGCTATCAGACAGAGTCGTTTGCATCTGCAGAGGTTTTCTGGTGCTTTGTTGTTGCTGTTGCTGTTGTTGTTGTTGTTTAGCTGTGTCCTGTCCCCAGAGGTGGAGTCTACAGAGACTGGCAGGCCTCCTTGAGCTGCTGTGAGCTCCACCCAGTTTGATCTTCGTAGGGCTTTGTTTACCTGCTTAAGCCTCAGCATGGCGGGCGCCCCTCCCCCAGCCTTGCTGCTGCCTTGCAGTTAGATTGCAGACCACTGTGCTAGCAATGAGGAAGGCTCCGTGGGTGTGGGACCCTCCTGGCCAGGTGTGGGATATAATCTCCTGGTGTGCCCCTTTGCTTAAAGCGCAGTGTTGGGGTGGTAGTTACCCGATTTTCCAGGTGTTATGTGTCTAAGTTCCCCTGGCTAGGAAAAGGGATTCCCTTCCCCTTTGCACTTCCCAGGTTAGGCAATGCCTTGCTCTGCTTCAGCTCTTGTTAGTAGGGCTGCAACAGCTGACCAGCACGGATTGTCTGGCACTCCCTAGTGAGATAAACCCAGTACCTCAGTTGAAAATGCAGAAATCACCTGTCTTCTGTGTTGCTCGCGCTGGGAGCTGGAGACTGGAGCTGTTCCTATTCGGCCATCTTGCTCCGCCCTTCGAGAGCTAGCATTAATTGAATACTTACTATATGCTAAGACTTTCCTTTTTTTTTTTTTTTTTTTTTTTTTTTTTTTTTTGTTGAGACAGAATCTTGCTCTGTCACCGAGGATGGAGTACAGTGGCACGCGATGTCAGCTCACTGCAACCACTGCCTCCTGGGTTCAAGCATTTCTCCTGCCTCTGCGTCCTGAGTAGCTTGGATTACAGGTGCATGCCACCACTCCTGGCTAATTTTTGTAGAGATGGGGTTTGACAAATAGGTAAGTCTGGTGTTGAACTCCTGACGTCAAGTGATCCACCTGCCTAAGCCTCCCAAAGTGCTAGGATTTCAGGCTGTGAGCTACTGCACCTGTTCGGTAAGCCTTTTCTTATCATTCAACATGTATTAGCTGAATTTTTCTCTCAACTATTCTAATGAGATAAATATTATTATTATTGTTTTATAGAAGTAGAAACCAAATAGAGTAAGGTTAAGTCACTTCTGAGGGCTACAAAGCAAAAAGTGCCAGAGGTGAGTATTAAAACCAAGAATCGTATTTTCACAGTTCACATTTTTAATAAAGTCAAAATAACCATGACTTTACTGTAATTTTGTTTTAATGATCTTATACTTATTATATAAAATTATTTTATTTCTTTCAACTATCAGATTGATATTTATTCACATTTATATATAACTAAAATTATAATATGTATTGAAATAGATGCATATATTTAATTTGGCCTTTCTTTTCTTGAAGACCTAAAATTAAATGTGTGGTAAATCTTACATTACATGACATTTTGTAATCATGACCAGAGGGAAATCTGTATTTTCATGTTTAATAATAAATGGAACTAGTATAGCTATATTGAAAAATTTTTTCAGATAATTTTGTTTAGTACCAACTGTAATTTTAATACTAATTTTAAAATGAAGTATTCTATTAACATTTAGAAATAAAAAAACTTTATATAGATTTTCTGTTCATGTCGTTATTTGTGATCACATTGCTTGAAATGAAAAGGTTTTCTATCTTAAATTAAAATTCAATCAAAAGAGTAAACCCTTTCATTACAATTGGTTAACCTCATTTCATTAACCAATAGCTCCATCCTCTTTCTCCTCTAATTTGTTTAATAGGACTGGTAAAAGATCCAAGCTGAGTTTCAGCAACTTTTACTTACTGAAAAAAATTTACCTATAGGCTGGGCACTGTGGCTCATACCTTTAATCCTAGCGATTTGAGAGGCCATGGTGGGTGAATTGCTTGAGCCCAGGAGTTGGAGACCAGCCTGGCCAACATGGCAAAACCAATCTCTACTAAAAATAACGAAAATTAGCAGTATATGGTGTCTCATGCCTGTAGTCCCAGCTACTTCTGAGGCTGAGATAGGAGAATTTCTTGAGCCCAGGAGGCAGAGGTTGCAGTGAACCCAGATGGCACCACTGCACTCCGGCTTGTGTGACAGAGTGAGAGCCTATCTCAAAATGTAATATTAATAATCTATATAATAAAGCAGCTTCTGCTTTATTAATCTTTTGAAACCTTTTTCTCTCTGTAAGCTCTTCCAAAAGAGGTCTCAAGATATCAGTTTGCTTCTGACTCATTTCCTGGTAAAATGGCCCATAGGATGTAGTTAACATAATCAAAATTCCACTGAGTTTTCTAAATTATTGCATCGGGTAAGTGAGGTGGCTGCTTAAAATTAATGTAATCATAAATAGTAAACATATTTACAGAGAGTGGATTGATGCAGGAGAAAGACTCCACACAGGAGTCCCAGGTATCAATATAGATGTCTTAGCTCTGCTCCCACAAGTTTCATCTGAAAAATAAGAATAATAATAACTCTTGTTTATATTATGTACTGATATGGTTTGGCTGTGTCCCCCCTTAAATCTCATCTTGAATTGTAGCTCCCATAATTCCCATGTATCATGGGAGGGACCTGGTGGGAGGTAACTGAATCATGAGAGTAGGTCTTTCCCATGTTATTCTAATGGTCGTGAATAATTTTCATGAGATCTGATGGTTTTATTCCCTTGCACAAGCTCTCCCTTTGCTCACTGCAATGTAAGAAGTCCCTTTGCTCTTCCTTCATCTTCCACTATGATTGTGAGGACTCCCCAGCCACATGGAACTGTGAGTCCATTAAACCTCTTTCCTTTTTAAATTACCCAATCTAAGGTATGTCTTTATTAGCAGTGTGAGAACAGACTAAATATTAAAGTAAATTGGTACAAGGTAGTGGGCCACTGCTGTAAAGATACCTGAAAATGTGGAAGCAACTTTGGAAATGTGTAACAGGCAGAGTTTGAAACAGTTTTTAAGCCTCAGAAGAAAACAGGAAAATGTGGAAAAATTTGGAACTTCCTAGAGACTTGTTACATGGCTTTGACCAAGTGCTACTTGTCTCAGATGGAGATAAGGAACTTGTTGGGAACTGGAGTAAAGGTAACTCTTGGTATATTTTAGTAGAGAGACTGGTGGCACTTTGGCCCTGCCCTAGAGATCTGTGGAACTTTGAACTTCAGATAAATGATTTAGTATATCTGTTGGAAGAAATTTCTAAGTGACAAGTTGTTCAAGAGGAAGCAGAGCCTAAAAAATTTGGAAATTTTGGAGCCTGATGATACAATAGAAAAAAAAAAAAAATCGGAGGAAATTTAAGCTGGCTGCAGAAAATTGCATAAATAATGAGAAACCAAATGTTTATTGCCAAGACAATGCAGAAAATATCTCCAGGGCATGTCAGAGACCTTTGTGGCAGCCCCTGCCATCACAGGCCAGGAGATCTAGGAAGAAAAATGGTCTCATGGGCCAGGCCCAGGGCTCCCTACTGTGTGCAGCCTAGGGACTTGGTGTCCTGAGTCCCAGCTGCTCTAGCCATGACTAAAAGGGACCAACATACAACTTGGGCCATGGCTTCAGAGGGAGTAACCCCAAGCTTTGGCAGCTTCTATGTAGTGTTGAACTTGCATGTGTATGGAAGTCAAGAATTCAGGTTTGGAAACCTCCACGTTGTGTTCAGAGGATGTATGAAAACACCTAGATGTCCAGGCAGAAGTTTGCTGTAGGCATGGGGACCTCATGGAGGGCCTCTGCTAGGGCAGAGTGGAAGGGATATGTGGCGTGGGTACCCCCACACAGAGTCCCCACTGGGACACTGCCTAGTGGAGCTATGAGTAAAAGGCCACCATCCTTCAGACTTCAGAATGATAGATCCACTGTCAGCTTGCACCATGCACCTGGGGACAGCTTGTGCCATGTGCCTGGAAAAGCCACAGACACTTAACATCAGCCTGAGAAAGCAATCAGGAGGTGGACTGTTCCCTGAAAAGCCTCAGGGGCAGAGCTGCCCAAAACCATGGGAACTCACTCCTTATAGCAACATGACCTGGATGTGAGAAATTGAGTCAAAGGAGTTCATTTTGGAGTTTTAAGATTTGGGTGCCCTGCTGGATTTTGAACTTACATGGGACATGTAGCCCCTTCATTGTGGCCAATTTCTCCCACTTGGAATGGGTGTATTTACCCAATATTTGTACCCCCATTGTATCTAGGAAGTAACTAACTTGCTTTTGATTTTACAGGCTCCTAAGCAGAAAGTACTTACCTATTCTCAGATGAGACTTTAGACTGAAACTTCTAAGTTAATGCTGAAATGAGTTAAGAACTTGGGGGACTGTTGGGAAGGCATGACTGGTTTTAAAATGTGAGAACATGAGATTTGGGATTGGCCAGGGTGGAATAATACGGTTTGACTGTGTCCCCATCCAAATCTCATCTTGAATTGTAGCTCTCATAATTCCCATGTGTAATGGGATGGACCTGGTGGGAGGTGATTGAATCTTGGGGGTGGGTCTTTTCTGTGCCCTTCTTGTGGTAGTGAATAAGTCTCAGAAGATCTGGTGGTTTTATAAACTGGAGTTCCCTTGCACAAACTGTCTTTGCCTACTGCCATATAAGAAGTCCCTTTTCTCTTCCTTTATCTTCCACCATGATTGTGAGGCCTCTCCAGCCTTATGAAACTGTGAGTTTATTAACTTTATTTCTTTCTGAATTACCCAGTTTTGGGTATGTCTTTATTAGCTGCATGAGAACAGACTAATACATGTACTTTGAAAACTAATATATTGTGTCAATAATTTTAATATAATTTAGGGATCTGTAAATTAAAACTGTTGCATACTGTAAACATGTAAGGTAACATGATTACTAATCTCATCCTTCAACATAATCATCATTTCATATTGTATTTACTAAGTTAAATGCAAACAACAAACTACTAATATACTTTAGCTGCTTATATTTTATTTCTGCATTAACTTCAATTTCATATTTATCCAGAAAAAAAAAAAAAACAGGACATTAACAAGTGCTTCTTTGATTAGCTGTCCTCACTCAAATGATTATTTACATCATATATAACATATATAAATGAATATAATATAAAATATATATTTAACATAATATAAACATATACATAAGTAAATATATATGTTTATATATAAAATATGATTTAGATATAATTTGAAAGCAAAATTTATGAATTTAATATAAATATTAAAATTTTTATATTTTACATAAATATAAAAGTAAATATATAAATATAAAAATAAATATATAAATGTATAATACATTTTAAACATCAGATAAATATATATAACTACTTATGAATTCAAATAGTCCAGAAGATTATACATGCATTCAGTGTTTAGTTATCTCTTATCTTGTTAACTTTTAACACATAACTCTGTTAACTGTTAAGTCAACTCTTAACTTGTGCATTATCTTATACTTATGCATTTCTAAAGAGAAATGCATCATATGCACATTGAACTGCATTGCTGCTAATGCTGCTTGTACTGAACTCGCTCATACTGTATCACTGTTATTTTTCCTGACTTCACTGTCCCACTGTCCTTCCCTTCATTGGATCCCACCTGTGTCCTAGCTTTGTTTACCGTGGCTATTACCTGCTGCTAGGAACCTTCAAATCTCTTAGTCTTATCCCAGACTATAGCAAAGTAGTTCCCTAGCTTTACCATCATAACTCTCAATCTTTCCTTTTCTGCATAACAAAGGATGAAGAAACTCTACACCTGAAACTTTGCTAATGCCAATGCACATCTCTGGTTCACTGACATACTACTACTGAAATAATTGTTCTTTGTATCATCTTCCTTACTCCAAGAACACAAATACACAAATGGTTGATTTTAATATACTTATTTCTTTACTTTCAATTTCTCCCAGCTAAAGCCACAGTTGACAGACATATATTTACCTCTACTCAGGAAATAACATGTAATATTTGATAGCTCTTGTCTCAGGTACAGGGACCAAGAAATGAACAAATTAAAAGGTTGGGGTAGGGTGGAAGCAGTTAGTACTGAAAGCAGATTTCTTTTTAAAAGTTTAAAGAATGAAGTATATTCAAGTATTTGGATAATCTGACATTTACATGCTTATGACTAAAGAAAAAGAATTAGTTACTGATCTTTAAGACCTGTGATTACTGCTATTAAAAAATAATTCATGGAGCCTCACATTAAAAGTTCTCCATGAAAAGGCCTCAAATTATTTTACCAATGTTATAGTTTATTACTTTTCATTTCATGCTCCTGCCATAATGAGTTATTTTCTTTACAATTACCCTACACTTTACTGTTTGTCTTTGCCAATCTGTCCTTATTGAGAAAAATGCCCCTGTCTTCCTATGACTTCTGGACATGCAAACCCTGTCTGCTTCTCAAGGGGTCTTCAATGCTCTCTCATATGCAGAGTGTTTCTTGATCCCTGGGATGGAACTGAGCTTTCCTGTAACTCCCCAAGTCATTTTAGCTGTGTCTCAGTTTTGAGCTTATATTTTTGTGTCTATTGTGCATGCACTTAAAAAATATCTAGTCTTATGTGATAATTCCTACTTTACTCTTTATATACTCCTACTGTACTCTTTAAGAGAGTATCTTTACTCTCTATTGTGCCATGTCTGGTGCTTTACATGATAATTGACAGAGTGGACATATAAAAAAGGGATTCAATTAAATTTGCTGAATAATATCATATTTAACTGTACCAATATGATAAAGTAATCATGGGTAAAATGTATAAGAAAAATTTCAAGTGAAATTTTCATTTCAAAATTGTAGTACTATTTCCTAATCTTAATAGTGAGCTTCTACAACAAGGTTAAATATCCTTTACTTAATGTGGTATGACATAAATTGCTATGGTTCTACCATAGAAAATTTTTGCTCCTATCACTCATTAAAAATACGTTTTAAAAATTAAATGTTGGAGAAGCAGCATTTATACTACAGAATTTCTAAGTAAGTTCAGTAAACATCAAAACAACATTTCAGAGTTGTATTAAAATCTTCTTCATTATTTTCTTTTTGTATAACATTTTAAACATTTAATGTTAACATCATTTTAGTATGAAAGTTTAATATGAGAAGAATCATGTTATATGTACTGAACCTGGATCTTCAGGCTTAGATATGGAGCAAATTGGGATGAAGAAACACATAGATAGGAAAGAAAAAGGTGGTAATGGAACTCAGTTTGTAAAAATACTAAAACTTAGGTATGTATGTTGTGGGAGGGGATAACCAGCAGATCCAATGTCGGTGGTGAAACACAACTATCATGTTTAATAGAAAACATCTTCAAGAATAAATTTCAGCACAATGGTAGGCTTTTGTTTCTCAAAGCTCACACATTGTACCATATTTATCCATGTGGAGCAGGACTAGTGAGTGAAAAAGAGGAATGCAAAGATTTAATCAGTGTATCAGCACTGTAATAAAATGAGTTATAATTCAGAACTGCCACAGCTATGATTCAGATCTGGAATGCAGTTAGATTACTGAGGTGGAAGCCCAATTGTATTATCAAACTCAACTGCTTTAGCTGGATGATGACATTTAGAAACATGGAGCTATCTTTTCATCTCAAATAAGATATTTGGACAAAACGTTAACTCATTCTATCCTTTGATATCCTTTCAATGCAGGTTTAGTTTACACATTGTTCTGGATGTGTTAACACTGTATGCAGAGACTCGAGTTAAACTAGACTGAGAAAAATGGGCTCTTTCAATATACATCTACCAAGCTCTAGCATCATTCTGTGGAGATTTATGTATTCCTTTAGACCTCATTTTTAAACATTGTATCATTAATTTATGAATTTTTAAGCCAATGAGGTGTCATTCTATTGCCCAGGCTGGAGTGTAGGGGAATGATCATAGACCACTGTAGCCTTAAACTCTTGTACTCGAGTGATCACCTCAGCCTTCTCAGTAGCTAGAACTACAGGCAGGTGCCACCATGCCTGGCTAATTATTTTTGTTGTTGTTGTAGGGATGGGATCTCACTCTGTCACCCAGGCTAGCCTCAAATTCCTGGCTTTAAGCCACCCTCCAGTCTTAAAGGACTAGTCCTTTTTTTTTTTTAATGCTGTACAAAAAAGAAATGCTATTTTGTTATTTTACACATTAAAATTACCACTATGAGCTCTTTATGAGAAATAATATATGGCAGCATATTATGTATTATATATAAAGTATACAATACATTATATGTAAAATATATAATGTATTAGATAAATATTACTATATTAATATATAATATCAGATTATATTATTACATAATATATCGTAATATAACATATATTGCTCTGTCCTTCAGTAGTCATTTTATCTGTAAACTGTTTTTACATATGCGTATTCTTTGCTATTTACAACTTCATTAGTACCACCAAGGGGCTGGATCTCCCATAAGGCATCTAGCCAGTGATTGATAAACATGGCTTCTACATTTCCGTTATCTTTTCATGCTAATACATCAGGAAGGAGGCTGATATGGAGTGTTGACAGCTTGAGGAAAAAAGTACATTTCATAAGAAGTTATGGTGCTATGATTGAAAGCAGAAATATCCTCCCAATTCCTTCAGGTTTACCGTATCAACACTGTCACTCCAATGAGAAGCGAGGGAATGTGGCCACTCTGAGAAACACAGAATAGATAGTATTTTAATTATGAGTAAATTAAAGCTTAAAAGTTGAAATCATTTGGTCAGGACTTTACATCATTTAGAGAGATGGTAAAATATTAAAAACCAAACCTTTTTAAGGCTTTTCTATCAATCATTAACTCAGAGAAGATGGAAGGCAGTATTAAAGTACAAGATAGCATGGAATAACAAGAAGTCAAAAATGAGACAAAGAGAATGCTGATGGCATAGATACAATTAAAATTTGATGGAGACAAACACACTAAATTTAATTTCAGCATGTTACATATCTTTAGAACTCTTAAGTAGCCTTAGAGATCAGCATGGTGCAGTAGAAAGCAATTTGATATGAATTTTAAAAACCTCAGTTTAAATCCAAGGTGTTTTATTGCATTCACAAACTATCTACATTTTACATGTGTTATTTTCATTTTCTTTACCTTGGAAATAATAACATCCACTTGCAGGTGGTTGGGAAGATTTCATGACTCAATGTTTAACAAAGTGCCTGTCTCAGTGCTGACTTCACAAGAAGAGTATAGTAAAATATTAGATGGTGATAGTGATGATGATGGCAATGACAAAATTGATGGCAGTGACAACAGTGAATAAAAATAAATAACAGAAATACAAATAAGGTGGGAGACATCTCTAAATACATATGATTTTTTGCTTTTGATAATTCTGTTTTTTTATTTATATTTCAATTTTTACGCATTGTTCAAATGACCCTTTATTTCTGATTCAGTTTTGTAGGTTATATTTGGAAAATAGGACCTCTTGAAGCCTTTAATTGTCTTAAATTGACCATAGTTTATAAATTTATGCCAATAGGGATTTTTAGAATTACATATTTTGTCTAAAGGTGTAATATATGTAGATTGGTAAGTGGGAAAGTGAATTACTCTTTGTCTGAAAAAGATGGTGTCCTTGGCTCTAGTAGAGAAGAAAAGCAATGGTGTGTTAGTGAGTTTTGTGTCACAATAAAGGAATACCTGAGGCTGAGTAATTTGTAAATAAAAGAGGTTTATTTTGGATCATGACTTTGTAAACTGTACAGGAAACATAGTACTGGTATCTGCTTCTGGCGAAGCTTCCAATTATGTCGGAAGGCAAAGAAGGAGCCAGTATCTCACATGGTGAGAGAGGGAGCAAGAGAGGTGCCAGGCTCTTTGAAACCATCTGCTCTCACGTGAACTAACTGAGTGGGAAATAACTTATTACTATCAGGAGGGCACCAATTCATTTATGAGGAATCCATCCCTATGACCCAAACACGTCCCACTAGGTCCCACCTCTAACACTGGGAATCACATTTCAACATGAAATTTGGAGGGGACAGACATCCTAAATATATCAAATGACAACTTCCCTTTCAATTAGATAATGAAACCATGTGACAAAAGTGAGATTCAAAATTCATATAGTTATAAATGAAATTATCAGATAATTCATACCTATTTATTCAATTTTTGTCATTTGTCCTTGATGTATCATAAAAAGCTTTATACAATTTAATATCTTACATATTTATAAGCTATTCTATGGGATAAAAATAACAACTTTTATTATGTATTTTTTTCTCTCGTTTTTTAAAGATCAGAGAATAGAAGTGCATATTCTGGATAAAACTGTCAATATAGGCACTTTAGAGTGGTATTTATATCTTCAACCACATAGTTAACAATTGCTGGTGCCTTTACATCTCTTAAAACATAATTAACAATCAAAAACACTTTTCTATGGATCCTGCTTTACTAATAGTTCTCTAAAATCTTAAAATGTATTAAATCATTATCCATAACAATCAAGACAGTTACCAGAAAGAGTTGCTATACCTCTCAATGATAAGTTAGTAAGACTCCCCTAGATGTTCACATGTGACACCATGTTTGCTTAGAAAGCTAATATGGTTCTAGTATTAGAGAAAATGTTCCTATTCTGGATCTAAAGTCATCTAAAAATAGATAGAAAACCATTCTAGTTGAGAATAACATGCTTTCATCTATTTCTACATGAACCCAACTTGGCATCAAGAAATATCCACCAAAATAGAAAATTTTCACTTCATGCTTTTTCTCTTTTCCTTTTTTTTTTTTTTTTTTTTTTTTAATGTGGCCAAATGGAATGAAGAGTTGAGATCACTGACCAAATAATTTGGGTGGAAAGTGTTACTGATTCAAGCTATAGCCTTAGTGATTATATGATATTAAATGAACTAGGCATTAATTAACAAGGCAATTATTTTAAACTTTCTTCACATTCTGTTTTAAGTTAGATAGAAAAACTAAACATATTTGCATATATCACATAATTATTATTTCCAGTTTTATTGTTTATATTAATTACCTGTAATATTTTATATTAAAATTTCTTCTACCTATAAACTTAGATGATTCTTATTTTATCTGGGAGATAACCAATTATATAGAAAAACTTGTTTCATATAAGTTATAAGAATCACTTTCAATTTTTCTGAAGAACTACCTAAGTTTCACCCTTTGGGTGGGAGAGAATATAGATGAGAAAAAAAAAAAGAAAAGAAAAGTCCTTACTATAACTCTTCAATGAGAGGCAAAAGATGGATTTCTATAGTGGTCATGGGCTTCCAAGTGTTCTGTGAATGTATTCCTTGGTATTAACACTAAGAAGTGTTCTGTAAAACACACCTCTATTACCTCTGCTTCTCTGTTCTTTGAGGAGACACATATCCTCTGACTTGCAGGAAAAGATACTGTTCAACACTTTAATAACACCAGAATCTAAGGTTTCAGAAGCTTAATTACAGGATGAATATTTAATCAAACTTTCAAAAAGTTTCCTTTTCATCTTTATACATACCTTTTTATGGAAGTACTTTTCTGAAAAATTACTTATTTTAATTTTAATTTTGGTTCTATAGAGTACTACAGTACTAAGAGTCTGCCCTTTGCCAATGTTATAGAGCTGGGAAAGCATTAGAGACTATGTAGTTAGTACTCTAGTTTTAAAAGGAGAAAATACAGGACTTAGAAGATTAAGTAAGGTTTGGTAGTCACACTATTAGAATCAATATGTTGCAATATTGCATATATTTTGCAACCATTTGATGTTTCCAAAAGCAGAAAATTATAAGGGATATTTTGTAAATAAAGCAATGGTTTATTTTTTTTCCTTTCACTGGAAATAATTCATTGGTGATGCCAGGGAAATGAAGAAATCATTTATACATTTTGCATATAGGAAATTACTAGTATGTAGTGAAAACAATTACAAAATTTAGGGTAAATGTCATAAAGCTATCAAGAAAATAACTTGCTTTGCTCACTTAAAAATATTCAGTAATTCACAATATGAATTGCATACAAAAGTATTTCCCATTAAGGTTTACTTAGAAGTATACAAATATCAATGCCTATTTTAAAAGAGCATTTTGTATGAATTCAGGACTGTTATGGACTAAATGTTTCTGTCTCCACAATTCATATGTTGAAGCCCCAACCCCCAATGTGGCTGTATTTGTTGATGGACTTCCAAGAAAGCAATTATCTTCGTAACAGTGGGCCTCTGATGTAATAGGATTGGTGTTTGTAAGACAGATGGGAGAGCCAGTGCCCTCCATTGCTTATGGTTGCTTGCTTTCTCTCTCCATTTGCAAGTACCAAGGAAAGCTCATGTGAACACACGGTGAGAATGCAGCTGTCTGCAAACCACAAAGAGAGTCCCCACCAAAAACCAAACTGGCCAGAACCTTGATCGTGGATTTAGAACTGGGAGAACTTGAGTAAATAAATTTCTGCTGTTTTTTCCACCCAGTCTGTGATTATGGCAGACCAAGAACGCTAAGACAACCAGTTTTTGAGTTTTGAGTAAGTCATGGTCATACACAATGTTTCGTTAGAAAATAATACTCTAAATATACCGATTTTAAGATGATTAAAATGTATTTTGTAATAAGACTCCAAAAACAGAGTGAAACGAATTAGAGGAGTTGGTAGGTAAAATGATAGAGCACATCCACTCAAAAAAATATTCAATAAATTAAAACATTTTAGGCACTAAAAACAAATTTTCAGAGTCCTTATTATATGTTTAACTATTTCATAGACTCAAAATATTTAATACATTATGGAAAAATAAATCTGTTTTAAATAGATTTTAAGAATGTTAAGAAAAGGCATCTAGCTGATCACCAAGACCATATATTGTTCTTATTTATAAATGCAAATATTTCCAAGCCACCTACAGTTAGATTTGACCAATGATTAATTTCTAGTCAAATAAATGTGGATAACAAGGATGAGCTCACTTCAAGCTTGGCCCAGAGATATTCTCAAACATGTTTCTCCACTACTTTACTTCTGTCTGACTCAGTGTGAATTCCTCTTCCCGTGGTGCTATTCCGAGACATGTTGAAGATTGTGGAGGCACAAGACGACAGAAACCTGGGTTCCTGTGTCACCACTTAGAGGAGATCCTTCCAACCAGGAATACCCACAACTGAAATCTTACATGTGTAATACCTAAACTTTATTTAAGTAATTTATTGAGATGACAGAGTTCAGCATCTAGTGTTGTTTTCATTACATGAGATTGCAATAAAATTGCATTAGGTAGAGAAGGTGGCAAAAATTTCTTGATGTTTTGTGGTTACTGATTTTTACTCAGAATAGATCTCTATAATATAGAATTTCACCACTTTAGGAAATTAATGTCTGTTTTTAAAAAGGAAAGGAGAAAAAGGTTTATTTAAATTACATTTTACTACTAATTTGATAATACTTCTAAGAACCTATGGAGAATTATTTCCCAACTGCAAGTTAACTTAAAACAATTACAGGTCACAGATTGGGTTTCTTTCTTAAACTGAGTTTAAAAGGTGAAAACTAAAACTCTATAATTTGTAATCTTTCCCTGTGTTTTATGTGTATTGTACTGACTACTCAGGAAGACTCCACTAAAGACCAAACCCTGCCTACATGCCTTCTATTTGATCTCTATGTTAATATTTTCAGTTTGTTGTTCTTGAAACATATACACCATTCTTTTCCTGGTTGTTGAATGCCAGCTGGTACTGTCAGCAACCATTGTTTCCCAGCTGTCTGCCTTGATACCCCATCGCTTCAGGCTGCCTGAAAGAGTCTCCTTGAAGCACATTATTTGACCTCCTTATTCCATATTCTCAATTAGTTTATCACAGGTACTTAGAATACTTGGTTGTAAAATCAGTCTACTTTTTCATGGTATAAGAGTTGATATATAATATATATATATATATTTGCCTCCTGAAAATATTTGGTTTACATATTAGTCCTGTGGTCTCCAAAGTTTTGGTTACTTATTCCTATCAACAAATTTTCTAGCACACAAACCAAATATATATATAATATATGTATTTAATTATATAATATGTGTTCGCGTGTACACAAACCTAATATATGTTGTACAACTTGCATAAACCTATTTCTAAAATATTTTTATTTTATAATTATAGTCCCTGTATTTGCTCATATTAGAAATTATTTGTAAAAAACTTTTTTTATTCATTTTATTTAAATACATAGTTTCAATGAATGCTGTCATTGAAAAGGCTATGTAGATCATATATTTAAAATGGTATATTAACCATAAATCTCATGATAGGCATTTTACAATCACATATGCCAAATATGTAAAAGCTATGTTGTAATGTAGCTGGTGAGTTTCCGTTCATTTAAAACCAGTGAGATATTTGTTTCCTTTTTCTTTTTCCTTTTGAGACTGAGACAGGGTCTCAGTCTGTTGCCTGGGCTGAGTGCAGTGGCACAACCACTAGCTTACTGCAGCCTTGACCTCTTAAGCACAAGTGATCCTCCCACCTCAGCCTCCCAAGTAGCTGAGATTACAGGTGCTTGCCACCACAGCCTGTTATTTTTTTTTTTTTTTATTTTTCATAGAGACAGGGTCTTGCTTTGTTGCCAGGGCTCCTGAACTCCTGGACTCAGATGATCCTCCCTCCTTGGCCTCACAAAGTACTAGAAATACAGGCATGAGCCACTTCACTGGGCCCAATGAGGAATTTTTGAAAACTAATCAGATCATATAGCATTTTTATATTTTTAACAAATGGTTCAAAAACACAAAAAATATCAATTGGTATATTTTTGAAAAAATCAGTAAAAACTTCTGTCTCCTATTGTATTCATTAGAGACATGTTTGAGTGTTTTTACAAAATCATATAACAATAAAGACATGACCAAAATATCACTTTTTCACTGACTTCTCTTTACCCAGAGTTTCTTTTGAAAAATAATTTTACACTCATTACTAAAATGTAAAGTTTAACTTCAAAAGAAACATTGAGGGGTGGAGCAAGATGGCCAAATAGGAACAGCTCCAGTCTCCAACTCCCAGCGCGAGTGACACAGAAGACCAGTGATTTCTGCATTTTCAACTGAGGTACTGGGTTCATCTCACTAGGGAGTGCCGGACAATTGGTGCTGGTCAGCTGCTGCAGCCTGACCAGCAAGAGCTGAAGCAGGGCGAGGCATCGCCTCACCTGGAAAGCGCAAGGGAGAAGGGAATCCCTTTTCCTAGCCAGGGGAACTGAGATACACGACACCTGGAAAATCAGGTAACTCCCACCCCAATACTGCGCTTTAAGCAAACGGACACACCAGGAGATTATATCCCACACCTGGCCGGGAGGGTCCCACGCCCACGGAGCCTCCCTCATTGCTAGCACAGCAGTCTGCGATGTAACCACAAGGCAGCAGCGAGGCTAGGGGAGGGGCACCCGCCATTGCTGGGGCTTAAGTAGGTAGACAAAGCTGCTGGGAAGCTCGAACTGGGTGGAGCTCACAGCAGCTCAAGGAAACCTGCCTGTCTCTGTAGACTCGACCTCTGGGGACAGGGCACAGCTAAACAACAACAACAACAACAAAAGCAGCAGAAACCTCTACAGACGCAAACGACTCTGTCTGACAGCTTTGAAGAGATCAGTGGATCTCCCAACAAGGAGGTTGAGATCTGAGAAGGGACAGACTGCCTGCTCAAGTGGGTCCCTGACCCCTGAGTAGCCTAACTGGGAGACATCCCCCACTAGGGGCAGACTGACACCCCACACCTCACAGGGTGGAGTACACCCCTGAGAGGAAGCTTCCAAAGTAAGAATCAGACAGGTACACTCGTTGTTCAGCAATATTCTATCTTCTGCAGCCTCTGCTGCTGATACCCAGGCAAACAGGGTCTGGAGTGGACCTCAAGCAATCTCCAAAAGACCTACAGCTGAGGGTCCTGACTGTTAGAAGGAAAACTATCAAACAGGAAGGACACATACACCAAAACCCCATCAGTACGTCACCATCATCAAAGACGAGAGGCAGATAAAACCACAAAGATGGGGATAAAGCAGGGCAGAAAAGCTGGAAATTCAAAAAATAAGAGCACATCTCTCCCTGCAAAGGAGCAGAGCTCATCGCCAGCAACAGATCAAAGCTGGACGGAGAATGACTTTGACGAGATGAGAGAAGAAGGCTTCAGTCCATCAAACTTCTCAGAGCTAAAGGAGGGATTACATACCCAGCGCAAAGAAACTAAAAATCTTGAAAAAAGAGTGGAAGAATTGATAGCTAGAGTAATTAATGCAGAGAAGTTCATAAACGAAATGACAGAGATGAAAACCATGACATGAGAAATACGTGACAAATGCACAAGCTTCAGTAACTGACTCGATCAACTGGAAGAAAGAGTATCAGTGATTGAGGATCAAATGAACGAAATGAAGCGAGAAGAGAAACCAAAAGAAAAAAGAAGAAAAAGAAATGAACAAAGCTTGCAAGAAATGTGGGATTATGTAAAAAGACCAAATCTACGTCTGATTGGGGTGCCTGAAAGTGAGGGGGAAAATGGAACCAAATTGGAAAACACTCTTCAGGATATCATCCATGAGAACCTCTCCAACCTAGTAGGGCAGGCCAACATTCAAATTCAGGAAATACAGAGAACACCACAAAGATACTCCTCAAGAAGAGCAACTCTAAGACACATAATTGCCAGATTCACCAAAGTTGAAATGAAGGAAAAAATCTTAAGGGCAGCCAGAGAGAAAGGTCGGGTTACCCACAAAGTGAAGCCCATCAGACTAACAACAGAACTCTCAGCAGAAACTCTACAAGCCAGAAGAGAGTGGGGACCAATATTCAACATTCTTAAAGAAAATAATTTTAAACCCAGAATTTCATATCCAGCCAAACTACGTTTCATAAGTGAAGGAGAAATAAAATCCTTTACAGATAAGCAAATACTTAGAGATTTTGTCACCACCAGGCCTCCTTTACAAGAGACCCTGAAGGAAGCACTAAGCATGGAAAGGAACAACCAGTACCAGCCATTGCAAAAACATGCCAAAATGTAAAGACCATCGAGGCTAGGAAGCAACTGCATCAACTAACCAGTTAATATCATAATGGGAGGATCAAGTTCACACATAACAATATTAACCTTAAATGTAAATGGACTAAATGCTCCAATTAAAAGACACAGACTGGCAAACTGGATAAAGAGTCAAGACCCATCAGTCTGCTGTCTTCAGGAGACCCATCTCACATGCAGAGACATACATAGGCTCAAAATAAAGGGATGGAGGAAGATCTCCAAGCAAATGGAGAACAAAAAAAAAGCAGGGGTTGCAATCCTAGTCTCTGATAAAACAGACTTTAAACCATCAAAGATCAAAAGAGACATAGAAGGCCATTACATAGTGATAAAGGGATCAATGCAACAGGAAGAGCTAACTATCCTAAATATATATGCACCCAGTACAGGAGCATCCAGATTCATAAAGCAAGTCCTTAGAGACTTACAAAGAGACTTAGACTCCCATACAATAATAATGGGAGACTTCAACACCCCACTGTCAACATTAGACAGATCAACGAGACAGAAAGTTAACAAGCATATCCAGGAATTGAACTCATCTCTGCAGCAAGCAGACCTAATAGACATTCATAGAACTCTTCATCCCAAATCAACAGAATATACGTTCTTCTCAGCACCACATCATATTTATTCCAAAATTGACCACATAATTGGAAGTAAAGCACTCCTCAGCAAATGTGCAAGAACAGAAATTATAACAAACTGTCTCTCAGACCACAGTGCAATGAAACTAGAACTCAGGACTAAGAAACTCAATCAAAACCGCTCAACTACATGGAAACTAAACCACCTGCTCCTGAATGACTACTGGGTACATAACAAAATGAAGGCAGAAACAAAGATGTTCTTTGAAACCAATGAGAACAAAGATACAACATACCAGAGTCTCTGGGACACATTTAAAGCAGTGTGTAGAGGGAAATTTATAGCACTAAATGCCCACAAGAGAAAGCTGGAAAGATCAAAAATGGACACTCTAACATCACAATTAAAAGAACTAGAGAAGCAAGAGCAAATACATTCAAAAGCTAGCAGAAGGCAAGAAATAACTAAGATCAGAGCAGAACTGAAGGAGATAGAGACACAAAAAACCCTCCAAAAAATCAAGGAATCTCGGAGTTGTTTTTTTGAAAAGATCAACAAAATTGACAGACGGCTAGCAAGACTAATAAAGAAGAAAAGAGAGAAGAATCAAATAGATGCAATAAAAAATGATACAGGGGTATCACCACCGACCCCACGGAAATACAAACTACCATCAGAAAATACTATAAACATCTCTATGCAAATAAACTAGACAATCTAGAAGAAATGGATAATTTCCTGGACACTTACACTCTCCCAAGACTAAACCAGGAAGACTTTGAATCCCTGAATAGACCAATAGCAGGCTCTGAAGTTGAAAATGAAGTCCAAAAAAAGTCCAGGACCAGATGGATTCACAGCTGAATTCTACCAGAGGTACAAGGAGGAGCTGGTACCATTCCTTCTGAAACTATTCCAATCAATAGAAAAAGAGGGAATCCCCCCATCTCATTTTATGAGGCCAACATCATCCTGATACCAAAGCCTGGAAGAGACACAACAAAAAAAGAGAATTTTACACCAATATCCCTGATGAACATCGATGCAAAAATCCTCAATAAAATACTGACAAACCGGATTCAGCAGCACATCAAAAAGCTTATCCATCATGATCAAGTGGGCTTCATCCCTGGGATGCAAGGCTGGTTCAACATTCGCAAATCAATAAACATAATCCAGCATATAAACAGAACCAAAGACAAGAACCACATGATTATCTCAAAAGATGCAGAGAAGGCCTTTGACAAAATTCAACAGCCCTTCATGCTAAAATCTCTCAATAAATTCGGTATTGATGGAACATATCTCAAAATAATAAGAGCTATTTATGATAAACCCACAGCCAATATCATACTGAATGGGCAAAAGCTGGAAGCATTCCCTTTGAAAACTGGCACAAGACAGGGATGCCCTCTCTCACCACTCCTATTCAACATAGTGTTGGAAGTTCTGGCTAGGGCAATCAGGCAAGAGAAAGAAATCAAGGGTATTCAGTTAGGAAAAGAAGAAGTCAAATTGTCCCTGTTTGCAGATGACATGATTGTATATTTAGAAAACCCCGTTGTCTCAGCCCAAAATCTCCTTAAGCTGATAAGCAACTTCAGCAAAGTCTCAGGATACAAAATCGATGTGCAAAACTCACAAGCATTCTTATACACCAGTAACAGACAAACAGAGAGCCAAATCATGAATGAACTTCCATTCACAATTGCTTCAAAGAGAATAAAATACCTAGGAGTCCAACTTACAAGGGATGTAAAGACCTCTTCAAGGAGAACTACAAACCACTGCTCAGTGAAATAAAAAAGGACACTAACAATTGGAAGAACATACCATGCTCATGGATAGCAAGGATCAATATCGTGAAAATGGCCATACTGCCCAAGGTTATTTATAGATTCAATGCCATCCCCATCAAGCTACCAATGAGTTTCTTCACAGAATTGGAAAAAAACTGCTTTAAAGTTCATATGGTACCAAAAAAGACCCCGCATTGTCAAGACAATCCTAAGTCAAAAGAACAAAGCTGGAGGCATCACGCTACCTGACTTCAAACTATACTACAAGGCTACAGTAACCAAAACAGCGTGGTACTGGTACGAAAACAGAGATATAGACCAATGGAACAGAACAGAGTCCTCAGAAATAATACCACACATCTACAGCCATCTGATCTTTGACAAACCTGAGAGAAACAAGAAATGGGGAAAGGATTCCCTATTTAATAAATGGTGCTGGGAAAATTGGCTAGCCATAAGTAGAAAGCTGAAACTGGATCCTTTCCTTACTCCTTATACGAAGATGAATTCAAGATGGATTAGAGACTTAAATGTTAGACCTAATACCATAAAAACCCTAGAAGAAAATCTAGGTAGTACCATTCAGGACATAGGCATGGGCAAGGACTTCATGTGTAAAACACCAAAAGCAACAGCAGCAAAAGCCAAAATTGACAAATTGGATCTAATTAAACTAAAGAGCTTCTGCACAGCAAAAGAAACTACCATCAGAGTGAACCAGCAACCTACAGAATGGGAGAAAATTTTTGCAATCTACTCATCTTACAAAGGACTAATATCCCGAACCTACAAAGAACTCAAACAAATTTACAAGAAAAAAACAAACAACCCCACCAAAAAGTGGGCAAAGAATATGAACAGACATTTCTCAAAAGAGGGCATTCATACAGCCAACAGACACATGAAAAAATGCTCATCATCACTCGCCATCAGAGAAATGCAAATCAAAACCACAATGAGATACCATGTCATACCAGTTAGAATGACAATCATTAAAACGTCAGGAAACAATAGGTGCTTGAGAGGATGTGAAGAAATAGGAACACTTTTACACTGTTGGTGGGATTGTAAACTAGTTCAACCATTATGGAAAACAGTATGGTGATTCCTCAAGGATCTAGAACTAGAAGTACCATATGTCCCAGCCATCCCATTACTGGGTATATACCCAAAGGATCATAAATCATGCTGCTATAAAGTCACATGCACACGTATGTTTATTGCGGCACTATTCACAATAGCAAAGACTTGGAATCAAACCAAATGTCCATCTGTGACAGACTGGATTAAGAAAATGTGGCACATATACACCATGGAATACTATGCAGCCATAAAAAAGGATGAGTTCGTGTGCTTTGTAGGGAGATGATTGCAGCTGGAAACCATCATTCTTAGCAAACTATCACAAGAACAGAAAACCAAACACCACATGTTCTCACTCATAGGTGGGAACTGAACAATGAGATCACTTGGACTCGGGAAGGGGAACATCACACACCGGGGCCTATCATGGGGAGGGGGAAGTGGGGAGGGATTGAATTGGGAGTTATACCTGATGTAAATGATGAGTTGATGGGTGCTGACGAGTTTATGGGTGCAGCACACCAACATGGCACAAGTATACATATGTAACAAACCTGCACATTATGCACATGTACCCTAGAACTTATAGTATAATAATAATAAAAAAAAAGATAAAAAAGAAAAAGAAACATTGAGGGTGATGTTTTGAAATTGGTAAGTAGCAACTTAACAAGTATTTGTGACAAATGAAATCAATGTAATGATTTTTCTATTATGCCAAATTATATATTTTTATTCATTCATCCATTGACTTATTAAACTAATTTGTGCACTATTTGAGTTAACGTATTCTCTTATGTCTTTTATCAAACTATACTTGCAGAATCCTCAGATTGTAATAATTCTTGTTAAGTGATCATTCTGTGAAATGTTCCTTTTAGGTGTCTCATATTATATATATTTTTGCTTTGAAATATATATATACACACACATATATATATATGTGTATACATATACATATATATGTGTGTGTATATATATATATCTCAAGAGGAAGTTTATTAAAAAAGTAAAGGAACAAAAGAATGGCTACTCCATAGACAGAGCAGCCCTGAGGGCTGTTCGTTGCCCATTTTTATGATTATTTCTTGATGATATGCTAAACAATGGGTGGATTATTCATGTTTCCCATTTTTAGACCATCTAGGGTAACTTCCTATTGTTCTGGCATTTATAAACTGTCATGTCACAGGTGGGAGTGTAGCAGTGAGGATGACCAGAGGTCACTCTCATTGCCATCTTGATTTTGGCTTTTCTTTTTGAGATGGAGTCTTGCTCTGTCACCCAGGCTGAAGTGCAGTGGGGGATCTCAGTTTGCTCTGAGTTCAGGTTTTGTGGGGTTTGGCCTGTTTCTTTACTGCAGCCTGTTTTATCAGCAAGGTCTTTATGATCTGTATCTTTTGCTGACCTCTTATCTCATTCTGTGACTTAGAATGCCTTAGCCACCTGGGAGTGCAGCCCAGTTTACCCAGCTCCTATTCAAGATGGAGTTGCTCTGCTTGAAACGCCTCTGACATTTCCCCACTCCCTTTTACAAGAGAACCCTTAATCCTAAGGATTTGCAGAGGGCGAAGATGAATCTTCTGTAGCTTCTTCAAGCTGAATAGGGGTGATGATATTCCTGCCTAATGAATCTTAATTCATATAATATTTGAATTAAGTTTAGGCACACATTTTTTTCAAACTCGAATTTAAATATAAAATGTTAAGTGCTATTAAAGTGTTACTTTGAAAATACATAAAATACCCCCTGTGTATGACGGGCATGTAAGAATGTATGTATAAAATTGTAAATACTATACATTTAATGCGGCTATTTTCTTCCAGATTTTATTAGCTAATTACAGATACCCTTGCCTAAAATTATTTAAATAGAAAATGTAGTGATTCTGGACATAATTCTTCCCTTTACATGCTCCATGTTTTATTCAGCCTGCAACATTATGGGTTAGTTGAATTTTGAATCTGTAGTTTCATACCTGTTGAAGAAAATGTTTAGTCTTTGCAAATCTTCTTCTTAATATACTAACATAAAGGTATATCCAAATCTGGAATATATTCATTCTTTTATTGTTTTTGTAGATATTCCTGATATAAGCCCATTCTTTCCAGAATGACTTCCATTCTTCTGCACTTTACCTGTGTTAATCAATGGATTTCATCACTCAGTCTTTGATCTGTGCTTCTCTGCTGTGGAGAAGGGGTTTTACACATCTCTGCCTCTTTGTGAGAGACAGAAGCACCCATCTCTTCAGAAGTCACTGAATTTAGTTTGTTATGTGTTGATTTAGCAAATGTCACTTCCTGCCTACTGGTTATAACAACCATAGCTTCCTGTACTTTCTTAGTTCAGAGTAACTAGATTTAGGAAAATAGAATCATGTACTAAATACTGCTAATAATTACAAAGGAAGTTGAATATTTTCTAATGTAATTTCAAACAATTGTTATTTAGTGAAGTCAGATGAATAATTTTAAAAAAGAACCTACACAATGCATTACATGCTGTGTGCAATAAAATGGCTGTTGATTTGTAAACAGGCATGCATTCCCCTTCATTCTCACTTAGAAATAAATAGATCTAAGACATTCTTTTTTCAGAAATCTCTTGGGGTTTGTGTAGTTAAAACTAGAGAGTAGGCTGGGTGCGGTGGCTCATGCCTGTAATCCTAGCACTTTGGGAGGCCCAAGTGGGCGGATCACAAGGTCAGGAGATGGAGACCATGCTGGCTAACACAGTGAAACCCCGTCACTACTAAAAAATACAAAAAATTAGCCAGGCATGATGGCGGGCGCCTGTAGTGGCAGCTGCTAGGGAGGCTGAGGCAGGAGAAAGGCATGAGGCGGAGCTTGCAGTGAGCCGAGATCACGCCGCTGCTCTCCAGCCTGGGCGACAGAGCAAGACTCAGTCTCAAAACAAAACAAAACAAAAAAGCTAGAAAGTAAATAAATAGACATGTATTAAACACTAATGTCTTATTTTATGCACCTAAGCTTTTTTATGTGATTAATATTGTGTATGAGGTACTATAGCTTTTAAAAATATTAGTTGATACATGGAAGTGTTTTTTTTTTTTTTTGCCTTCAAATGTTTTAAATCATAGGATATAAAAGTAATTCAGTATACATGGTTGGCAAGAAAAATATTTTGTTTTACAGGTTTCTATATTCAAATTTAATTTTAAAAATGTTAATGGTAAGTGGAGTCTTTTAAGACTCTTGAAAAATGCTAAGAGAGTGGTTATAAGTGTTCTCACCACAAAAAAATGATAAATCTGTCAGATAATGTATATGTTGATTAGCTAGATTTAGTCATCCCATAATTTACACATACTTCAGAACATGTTATATGTGGTAAATATACATAATTTTATTTGTCAATTTTAAAATATAAGAACTAAAAATTATTTTTTAAAAGATGTTATATTGTTATTCCACGTCCCAAGTTTGTAAGGGGAAAAAAAAAAGGAATTAGAAAGGCTACATGAAATACTGATAGTCTGAGAAGAGATAAAAATAAATGGATAAATGTTCACAAAAAGGAAAAGCAGAAGACAGTACAGGAGCCATGTACTTTGAACTAACTTCAAATCTCAATGATAAAGGTGATTTTAATTTTGACATTTAGCTTAATTGCTCCTTTATTATCTTTGAAGTATTTGCATACATATTTTATATATCTAATTTGATACAGTTTGCTATTTGTTGCCTCCAGAGATCATGGTGAAATTTGGTCTCTGGTATTCCAGATGGGGACTAATGAGAGGGGTTTGGGTTATGGGAATGGATCCCTCATGAATGGCTTAGTGCCATTCTCATGCTAATAAGGGAGCTCTGACTCCATTAGCTCCCCAGAGATCTGATTGTTAAAAGCATCCTGCAAATTAAAACTGCAATGAGATACCACCATGTTATGCCAGTCAGAATGGCCATTATTAATAAGTAAAATATATATATATATATTACTAGGTGTTGGCATAGTGAAGTAAAAATGGAATGTCTATACAACATTGGTGGGAATGTAAATTAGCACAATCTCTTTGGAAAACGGTATGGAGATTTCTCAAAGAATTAACGTAAATCTAACCTTTGATCCAGCAATCTCACCACTGGGTATCTACCCAAAGGAAAAAAGTCATTATATCAAAAGGACATCTGCCTTTGTCCACCACTCAGCCATAAAAAAATAAGGAAATAGTGTATTTTGCAGCAACCTGGATGGAACTGGAGGCCATTTGCCTAAGTTAAGTCACTTAGGAATGGAAAATCAAATACCAGACGTTCTCATTTATAAGTGGCAGCTAAGGTATGGGTACACAGGCATCAGAGGCATGTGAACCAGAGCAACTCCATCTTAAATAGGACCTGGGTAAAAGGAGGCTGAAACCTATTGGGCCGCATTGTCAGATGGTTAAGGCATTCTAAGTCACAGGGTGAGATAAAAGGTCAGCACAAAATACAGGTCATAAAGTCCTTGCTGATAAAACAAGTTGCAGTAAAGGAGCTGGCCAAAACACATCAAAATGAAAATGGAAATGAGAGTCACCTCTGGTTGTCCTCACTGCCACACTCCCACCAGCGCCATGACAATTTACAAATGCCATGGCAACATCAGGAAGTTACCCTATGTGGTCTAAAAAGAGGGGGCATTAATAATCCACCCCTTATTTAGCATATCGTCAAGAAATAACCATAAAAATGGGCAACCAGCAGCCCTCAGGGCTGCTTTGGCTATGGAGTTTCCATTCTTTTTTTTAATTCCTTTACTTTCTTAATAAACTTGCTTTCACTTTGCACTGTGGACTCGCCCTGAATTCTTTCTTGCAAGAAAGCCAAGAACCCTCTCTTGGGTTCTGGATTCAGATCCTTTTCCTGGAACACAAGGGCATACAGATTGGTGTAATGGACATTGGAGACTCAGAAGAGGATATGAGAGTGGTAAGGGATGAAAAATTACCCATTGTGTATAATTTACACTATTAAGATGATAGGTACACTAAAAGCCCAGACTTCACACTATATAATTTACCCAGGTAACCAAAAACATCTGTACCCGTAAATGTGTTTCAATTGAAATTTGTATTTCAAAAAGAGCCTGGTTTATCCCTTTCCTCTCTCTTCTTTCCTTCCTGTCTCACCATGTGTTGGCTCTCCTTCATGAGTAGAAGCAGTCTGAGGCTCTCACTGGAAGCAGATGCTGGCACCATGCTTCTGGTACAGCCTACAGAACCATGAGATAAATAAACTTCTTTTCTTTATAAATTGCCCAGTCTCAAGTATTATTTTACAGCAATGCAAATGGACTAAGACACCATTTAAATCTGTCTTACGTTTCAAACAGATTTTAGTATCTCTTTTCTAGACTAAATTGTGAATATCTTTTGTGAAATGACTTCTTTTAATGATTGAAATTCCAAAGGTTCCTTGCATTGTATCAAAAATGTGATTGTTTGTTTCGTTTTTCTTCCTACTCCTCAGATGCTCAAAACTGAGTTAAAAATCTTCCTTGGGATGCCTTACATATTACTATCATTCTGTTTTGTTTTATCGTATGTATTTCTATTTATTTATTTATTTTTTTAACTTCAACACCAATCCATATTCCATTCCTTCTCCAATTATTCATTGATATGATAAGTTAATGGGACTTGGTATCTGAATGATACTGTTGAGGTGGCATACAGTAAATGCTATGAGTGGCACATCAAGTTTTCTATAATATACTATATACATTTCTGTGTTTTCAAATCTAAAATATTTACATATGTCTTGCTAATTCAATATATTAATTTGAATGTGTGTTCTAATGCTTTTGAAACATTTTGGAAAATCATGATAGTGCAAACTTAATTATTAGGGACTACTGAACCTCTGAGAATTTGGGGTTTCATACAAAAATTTTCTAAGATCAATTTTTAAAAAATGAACTATCACTAACCAAAAACCAAAAAGGTAAAAAAATAAAGTGGAAAAAAGAATACATTTAAATACAGTGTGACGCTCAAGGCCAGAATGCAAAAGATGTATTTTAAAAACCTTGGTAGATAGTATTTGTCTATACTTTGTCAAAATTATCCTATTTAAAGTGCATTGGCTTCTATATAATATAATAGGTGTCTTCTATAATGCACTATCTGATATTCTCTTAGAGGAAAGTATTTTTGTCTATTTTACAACAGTTTCAGCAAAGGTAAGAATTTAGTTGCAGAAGCTACATTCTAGTTCTTTTAAAGCAAAAAAAAATTAAATTAAATTAAAATAAAAAAATAAAAGAAAAAAGGAAAAGAGAGAGAAAGAGAGAGAGATATCTAACAGGCAAACCATAATTGGAGGCCTGATGGAGTACACTCTAGAATGGGCCTTCCATTTGGCTGCCCATCACACTACAATCAGGTACGTGGGAAAATACAAGGCTACCCAACAATACAAAATTCAGGAAGCTGATAAAACCATCACAATTTTATCTTGCTCTCCATAGAGGTGATACCAGGACACTAGAAACATTCCTTAAAGAAAAGAAGGACTGTAATTACCAGCAAGGGGGAAAAACAAAAAGCAATTCTGCTTTTGTCCCACTAAACTCCTAAAAGTAGAACAAATTGTCAGAACTTAACCGATATCCAGAACCTTGGCATCAAAGGATTCCAGGAAATGTACTTTTACAGAATTTGAAGTGTTAGAAGAAACAGTAGAAGTGTATGTGTGTGTGTGTGTATGTATTTGTGAGTAATGAAAAATTCTACTCATAAAAAAATGTAAAGATGCCATGGTTGACATAGGAATATAACAATTCATAAAACTGTGGTAAGATGTGAGACTGTTGGGTGATATGTATAACAATGTCCTTTGACGTGTGTGCCTCACTTCTAAACTCTCAGATAAGAAGACCTCTACTAGAAAGAATAGAAGGGATATAACATCTGTGAAATTAAACAAGGGGTTAGGATATATTAGCATAAAAGCATAGCGGTGTAAATAGAGAAACTAATGAATTACAGAAGGTACATACCAAGAGTTGCTCCTGTTCCTAACACTTTAGAACATGCTAGTATTACTTTTTCTTATCAGATTTTTTCTGGGATAATCTTGTTTTAAGGAACTGTAATAGACACATGACAATTTTTCTTAAAAAATCCACAGAGTAGAACTTTAAAGATGGTAGCTCAACAGTTAAAATGCATTAGAATTCCCCATACCCTTCAAAAAAGGAATTGCTGTCCTCCTTCAGGGATCATAATTAGCAGTTTTCACTGGCCAGCTCCTCCTGAATCTTCCTCAGCAGGAGAGAGGTGTCCTTGTCCATTGTCACATAGACTTTCCCAAAGCAGCCTGCATGATATACCTGGATGAGATGAGGGTATAGAAACCCAACCATTTTGTCATGATGTGGGACTACTCTGACAGGTAATATTTGCTTCAAAGCTTCCCACTGGGTTAAGTGAAGTTCAATGGATCTGCAATGGAGATTACTTCTTCCTCCACACAATTCTATTCTCTCTCACTTTCTTTCAGAGTTATTGATTGCTAAACAATATTTTGCATTTCAAACCCCGTTTCAGTATCTGCATCCAGAGCACCCTTCGAGGGAGGACTATTAATAGGAATCATACTGCAATATATTGAAATATATCAAATCTTTATTAGTATATCCTGCCTTTCCTATATAAACTGTATCACTGGGTATGCAAGTATTTGATGAAAGAAAGTTCTTCTGTATAGAATAATCCTAGCCAAACAATTAAGAAGGAATAATAGAATTTTAATTCCATCATTTTGTAACTTCTAATGAATTCATGGATTCAGGCATTGTATTTCAAGGAGTGCTAACATCACAACAAAGATATCAGAATGATAATGTGCCTTTTGGTGGGAAAAATCAATACCTAGGAGGTAGTTTTTCTACCCTTTCATACTAAATAGAATCTGAATTTGATTAACTCTCCCTACATAAGTGCTAATTTCCAGGAAATGCAGGGGAAAGAAAAACAAGTGAACTTAACCATGGGATATAGTTTCCAAAATTTAGACATTGGTGAACTCCATAGAAAGGGTAACTCAGTTTCTACAATAAATAAGTTATAAAAAGCCAAAAGGTAAGAGATGAAGGAAAAATGTGTAAATTTAAAATACTTTAATAATACTGTTCAACCAACTGTAATATGAACTTTATTTAGGTCATGATTTCTTTAAAAAAAACTCTTATAAATGTAACATTTGTAAAGTATTTATTAATTTGAACATTCATTTGGATATTCATTACTATGATATTTTTAATTTTCACAAGTTATAATGGTATTAGGGTTGTGTTTCAAAATGTTAGTGCTTTTGTCATTCAGAGGTAGATACTATTTTTTTTTCACATGGAATTAGGATTTGTTCCAAAATAATATGGAGGAAAGAATGGGATGGAGTATAAATATATCAGATTGTTTATGAGTTAATAATTGCTAAAACTAGCAAACAGGTACATAGGCTTTAATTATACTCTGCTGTCTGGTTTTGTATCTATCTTTTTGAGGTTTTTTTCTTTAATAATACATAAAAATTTATAAGTATGTACTGAAAAATAGCAAGAGACCCATGACATTAGCACAATCAGAGCAACTAAATGAATCAAGACACTGCCAAAAGAGATTTCTTTTGGATATTTCAGTGGGAACTATATAGAAAGGAGTCACCTAGAGGAGAAGGGGTTGTATCCATAGACATGTTTTATGTAGTTTAACATAGAAAAGCGTAAAACATAAAATAGAGTGTATCATTATTTTTCTGTTAGTAATCTCTTGTATTAGCAAAATAATGATACCAGAAGAATGTGTGCCAGAGACAAATGAAGCATATTTATCTATGCTTCATCATGGAAATCCCTGTGGGCAACATCACTGATTGCCCAGAGTGGTTTCTAACATGGCTGACTTTGAACTCTTCTTCAGACATTTCTTCACTATAGGCTTTTAGTCGCTGCCTGGAATTTATTCAAGTTACTGCTTAAGATGAAGTATAATCTACATCCACATTCAATGCACATTTTTTCCTCAATCAAAAGCATTAAGAAACACAGTGATATCATAATTTTGTTTTCAGTTCAATTTGGAACACTATTATTGGAATTTCCATGAAGGAAATTCTAGTATTTCATGTAATTTGTATTTCAAAATATACTTAGAGACCAACCTATGTTACACCAAATTACAGTTAATTTTTATGATCGATTTTTTGAAATACAAATGTTAACTTAGAAGGCACTCTTCATCTCCAATACAAGAGAAGATGCACATTTGTAATAAAAAGTATAATTCTGTGTAGACAGTTATTGCAAATTAATCAAGATATTTTTAAAGAAAAAGTATTTAGATATAAATTTATAGGATTTTTTTCAGACTTAGTTCATGCAGAATAGTAAAAATAATGTATTTTATGTGATGACATGTAAGAAATAGTTAAAGACCAGGTTTGTTCAGATTTAAGCTCAATCATAGTGGTGGTTCCAATTATTCATGTACATTATTTTTTATTTGAAATGGTATTAAAAATAAAAGTGAGCATCTTTCAGGTAACTATTATTACTATTCCAGGTGGCCATTATTCCTGTCCTAGTGATATCTGATAAATATGGAAAACAATAGTTTTTCTAAAAGGAATGTGTTACCTTACTATATCATAAATTTCTCAGCAGATTTACCAGAGTCAACAATCATTTCTTATTCTTCCACAGTGTTAAGTGCAATATCTAATGTGTTGTAGGAACCCCAGATACATTTTTGAAATTAATAAATTGATAAACGTTTAGAGATTAGGAATATTTTTAACTTGATTATTTTTGTTTGTTTTCTAATTTAGAAAATAAAGGCTCTGAAATATTTTTAGACGTTTCTTCAAATAACTTTTAAAATCACTTGATGGCAAAAGGCATCACATTTTACTATGTGGACTAAAAAATCTGTGCTTTTAAACTGTATTTATCATAAAAGTAACATATTTTGAATTTGATATTTGCTAACCTAGATGGTAAAATTTTTAATAAATTGTTTCTCTTAAATATAATAAACAAAATGGCATTACTGAGTCATTCTTAGACAAGGGGACTGTAATTTCTGGAAGTTAATTTGTCCATGATCAAATACTTAGAAATTGGAGGAGTTGATCTGAAACTATGTTAAAAATTATCTATAAGATTGTACTTTCCATTGTACACATAAAATATTGCAGCAAGTATTCAAATGTGAAATTACCAAGATTTTGTGTTATTTGAAGTTAGAAAAATCAGGTAAACCTATGATCAATAATTTTAATTAGATTTGCTTATGTCCTCCAACTCAGCACCTTAAATTAACAAGGACAAAGAGTAGTGCTATGATGTATAATCTATAATGGATACAGATCATTAATGTGCACTCCACGAAATAGCAACTGGACAGGAGGGTGAAGAAGAGATGAATGGATTGAGTAGACTAATTAGCAAGCTGAAGTGTAGGAGTTACTAGCAGCAATAATGTGGTAGGAAAGACACTGCAAGCAATGTAGTATAAATAATGACTAAAACTGTAATAAAAATAACAAGTATTCTGGGAAGCAAGTGCTACTGCAGTCTGATTTAAGTAAATTTCTTTGACCGTTACTAGATGTACTTTTGAAGGTGCAAATCAGTAAATAAAATTAAGACAAAATTTGATTACATCACACAAAGTGGGAACCATTTATGAGAAAGGCATTGTTGCAGTTCATTTGTATTTATTCTCATCACTGATTTTCTTATTTAAAAACTTCTATTTAAATACTGCCTAAAAAACATAGTAATGCTAAACACCTTACATAAAGAGCTAGATTTATGAAACCAGATGTTTTTGAAAATTTGTAGTGAAATGGAGTAATTAGATGCTGGTTGTTTTTATAATCTCACCATAAATTTAATCTACATATTTATGTACATAATTGTATGTGCATAATATATTTGCAATTATATAAGGTTGAAATTATTATAAAGAGTAATTTGACCTACATAAATGGATATTCCATATTGCCTAAATTTCAATGCATTTCCAATTAAAATCAATTTCTATAAGAAAATGAAAGATTGTCAGTGATAGACTAGACCGCGAAAATTAGTAATGTATATTTTGTCAAAATGTGACATAGTTCTTAAACATTTAAGACTATTGATATTTACAAATATTTGTTATTGGACATCAGTGTCTTATGTGATTCACACCAATAATAAATATTTGAAACTGTAACTTTGGTGACATTTAATGTTTTGTGTAGAATTTTAGTCACAGGTAAAAAATCAACTGAAAGAACTATAATAGAAATGGAGGTAAAAAAACAGAGTTAAAGTTAAACAATATTTAAGTGAATCACAATAAAAATATATCACTTCATAACATGCATATTCATTGTTAAATATTGCTAAATCTCAAAAGTCTTAAACAAGTCATTTACAAAGGGAATCACATAAAATATACGAATACACATACCCCTTAGAAGTTTGTTCAGCTATAAAATGAGCAGCAGATTTCAATTTCCTCCACTGTCATCCCATGAAAAATGAGTTTTATTATGAAAAGTGTTGTAAACCTTAGCTTACCAATTTAAAACACATGTTTATTTGGCTGTCTCAAAATATAAAGTACCCATACTTCAAAATCCCATTAAAAAAAAAAAATAAAGTAGTATGTCCAGATTCATTCCCAAGTTCAACAACTTGGAATACAGTATTTAATGAATCTATGAATTCCTAGCACTGTGCTGGTTTCTGATAATAACATTGTATTAGTTTCAATTTGTATTAGTTTCAATATTTGAAACTCTATGTTCAAATGTTCATTTAAAAATGATATATTTAAAATTGTTATCATGCACAATAAGTACAATTTGATTACAATTTAACCTTAGCTCTTTGACTACTATTATAGTAAAAAAGACATTCTGTACTACTAATAAAAGCGTGTCAATAGACACAAGTTCATACATTTATTTTTGTATTAATACCTGTAGATATATATTACTATGTAATCCCTTATTTTTTTGTATTTTAATGAAAACAGAAAACATTCATAATATTTATACTTAATTTTTCCAGAAAAAAGAGAATTTACATATTGAATATTCTAGGCAAATTTTGTATTAATAAAACAAATTTTTAAATATGTCAATAAACATATTTGGGTAATATTGCCTCCTACTTATTTAAATATATATTTATATCATTTATATATTCAATTATGTTTTCATAACATTATGCATATATTAATGTTTTATTTTGTAAAGTCTTTGCAGAACACTGTTCTATATACAAAGTACTTTAACACTAATTTTTTCGTTTGATACTTAAAATAGTCTTGTGATTTGGACAGTACTGGTACAATTATCCCAGTTTATTACAACTAGTAGAGATAACTTGGCGAAGGTCATTTAGCCACTAAGAATCAATTAGTTCAAATATCTATCAGGTGATTGAACTAAAATTAAAATTCACAGTTTTTATTTTCTAGTGAATAATTATTTTAAATAAAGGACTCAGCCCCTCTAAAATAATGCATGAATTGATTCTGTACCATTGTATTAGAACAAAGAAAATACACCTCTGTATTTTCTGCAAAGATTCAACAAAACAGACTTTTCCTTTCCTTTGCTTTTCTTTTTAGGGAAGTGTAGTGGATTTATTGTTTTTGTTTGTTTGAATTTTATTCTATCAATAAACGAGCATCTTAAACTTGTATTGGAAGAGCCACATCATTAGTGGTTGAATTTCCCCAGTATCAGATCAATTAGACACGCACAGATTTGAAGCAAAACTTGAAACAGTGTTTGCATGTGACCCATATGTTTCTACACATTTACTAGAGAGGTTTGAAAATTGGTAAAAAAGATATTCTATTAATAAAAGTTATTATTTTTCAAACTGATATTAGCTAGCAATGCACTGATGGCTATGAAGCCATTGTTCTCAAACTTTTTGGTTCCAAGGAATTGAAAGACATTTTGATCAGGAGGGTTTTATCCAGTACTGTGATAAATATTTAACAACAGGCTCTCGGGAGAGGAAGCGGGTGAAAAAACCCTTATTTGTTGTATTTACTGATTGTTGTGATGTCAATACTTCTACCATTTTCAATGTCAGGCTACCAATGTGATGTCACTGAATACACAATTGTAAAGACGTGTGCACAATTAGCTCTCACAAGTCCAGGCAAGCTAGTTCCAGTATACCACTGATTCTATCTATGAATATTTATCATAAAATAAATTAAATCAGAATGTTTAAAAATAATTATAAATTAATTCATTTTAAAATAACAATAATATACCTCTTCTCTGTTAACAAAAATAACATGATCTTGATAAAGAAAAATATTTTCCAAACAACAACAAAAAAATGTTAGAGGGAGAACTGGCCTTGTTTTACATATTCTCAAATTACTTTAATATACAACTTAATAGAAGACTGCTGGGTCTTCATATCTGAGAAAGCATTCAATCTGGTAAAATCACATTAAGTATCCAGTGGAAAACTGCACTATATATCTGTGACAGAGACACAAATAAAGAGAACGTGTTAGTATTAGGAAGATATCTGATCTCACAGACCCACATTATAATAGGTTTTGAGGACTCACTGCAATCCTTGAATCACACTTTGAAAAATGCTACTAAAGAGAAATAGTTGGAACCAAAAAATGGCCTATGTTGAAATTATCTAAATAAAAGGAAAGCAAATCACCATGACTGTGATTTTTCTTCTCTGAGAAAAACAGGTGGTAGCATTGCAGGACTTTTCCTTAGTTCAGCTAAAGATGGGGTCCTTGTCACACAGCCACAAGAAATTAGGCTTGCAGACAATTTGAAGGGTGAGTAAGGCAAGGTTTTATTGGGTGAAAAGGAAGAAAAGAGGAAACAGAGACTCTTAGTAAAGGGAGAGTATGTGTTTCTCTGCCAGTGGGTTTCCAGCCTCACAGATTGAAATTCAGTTTCCACCCAAGAAAGGGAGGGGCCAGGCTCCTCCCCACTGCAAAAGATGTAAAGTTCTGTGGCTACACCCCAGTGTGAACTCTTCCCAGTGTGAACTCTTCCCAGTGTGCAGGCTGGTTGGAGTTTCTCTGGGAACCCCTTCCCACCTGGCTGTCTCAGTGGGGGAGAGAGAGACAGAGAAACTGTGAGGCATTTTACTAATGTTATAGTTTATATATCATAATATATATATAGTTTACATATCATAGTTTATATAGCACAGATTCACCAGGTAATCTGTGATCTTCTGAACAAGGACCAGACAATGTGAGGAGCTGAAACAAATTGAGATTTTAAAATATCTGAATTTATTAATGATGTCCTACTTTTCTGTGCTTCCTACATTTGTAGGAGGTATACTGATGATCATCTATATATGTAGAAAGTCCTATGGAATCTACAAAAAAGTTATTAAAATGATTATTTGCAGTTTGCAAAGTTGCAGTCAATTAAGTCAATGTAAAAATTCAATTATTTCTATATGTTAGAAATTAAGAATCAAATTGAAAATTTTAAATATATGGTATTATAAAGCATTCAAATAATTAGGGACAAATCTGACGAAAGATGTGCATTCTGTGTGTACTGAAACAGTAGAATATTGCTGAAACAAATGTTAAATGATCTAAATATATGGTGATAGATACTGTGTTTATTGTTTGGGAGACTTAATAATGTTAAAAATTCAGCTCTCTGAATATTGGTCTCTGGATTCAACACAATCTGAAAACAAGTATCAGCATTTTTTTCTTTTTTTTGGTAGATGTTAACAAGCTGATTCAAATATAGATATGGAAATGCAAGGACTAAGAATGCTAACATGACTTTGAAATTGAACAGCAAATTTAAATGACTTATGCTTTCTAATCCCAAGAAAAATCAGTTTCAATGAAACTACACTGATTAAGACTGTGATATTTACATAAAGATTAGATTAATGACCAGCAGAGCAGAATTGAGAGTCCAGGAATAGACCCAAAAATGTATGGTCAGTTTCTTCCATGGGATTTATAAAGAATAGCATTCCTGACCTGGAATAATTTATTTTCACCTCATCAGGATTAGCAACTTATACCACAAAAACTCACACTCTGATGGCTAAAGAAATTTATACTGAGTACAGACCAGAAAAAGCCATTCATCTCTTCCCTATTTCTCTTGGAGCACTCTTCTTTGAAATGCAGTCTCCAGGTAACAAGTCTGATGGCTCTGAAATGTCCATACTGGAGAGGCCATACCTCGGAGCTTCCGTAAATGGTATCAGCTGAACTCTCAGCTGACAGTCAATGTAAATAGTCAGGCAAGTGTGAGAGCCATCTTGGATAGCCAAACATGTTGAATTTTCACCATAACTAACATCTGACTTTAAATTGAATAAGAGACATTGAGAACTTCCAGTCAATCTCACTAAATCCTTGTCCCACAAAATGGTGAACAAAATAAGATGCTTGTTTTAAACTGCTAAGCTTTAATGTAATTTGCAGTGTAGCAAAAGGTAACTGGAACATAGCCTTACCATAACATGCTGCAGAATTATCCTAATATGTAATCATCATCTATGCCTTCTATTTTACTTGTTTCCCCTTTAAAATTGGAATTTTTATAGCTCTATCCATCGTTTGTCTTTCTATTAACTGTCTTCTCTACTATTCATTTTTCTTTCTTCCAAATATCTTATGCCTATATGATTTTTAAGTACCATGTAGATAAGTTATTTTCAAGGTATGCCTTTCTCTAGTTTGATACATGTATCAGGTTACTATGGAACAGTCTTTAAAATTCCTGGAAGCTTTTTTGCCTAGTTTAGAAGGTCTACAAGTTAACCCCCAGTAAATCTTTCAAAAATATTTTTAAAGAACTTACAGCCACTCCCTTGATTTAATTTTATCTCATAATTTCTTACTTTAAGGATATTTGCTTTTGAAAGAATGGAGATGAAAAAGGTTTTAATCTACATGTGGGTAAACTCTGGAGCTTCTATATTTTCTCTAAATTCTGCTTACAGACTGTTTTCTTTCACTCATATCTTTCTTCCCATACAATGTTACAATATTTTGCTGAGAAATAACCTTAACAAGGTCTACATGTCCATTAGAATTTTTCCATCTTCCATGTTACCAATAGGGTCCAATTTTCTAATTGTTTCTCTATTTCATATGAGACACCATACTTTTAGCCTGTTTAGATGTTTCCTCACTACTTTTTCACATTTACTAACGAAGTTCTCATCATTTTCCAGTCTTCTTAGAGTTTCCGCATTGCTTTTTCATCCTGTTCCAGACACCATGTCAAATCACATGCCATTATGTTTTAGAATTTTGGTTATGTAGTACCCCACTTCCAATTTCTGTATCACTTAACTTATCCTGCAAGACAAGATATTCTAACTTTAAGCAAGTTAAAGCATACAGATTTATTATTTCTTCATGATTCTGTATATTGTTCTGGCAGTTTTTCAGTTCTGGTCCAGGTCAGCTGAGGCTGGAGAGTCTAAGGTACCTCAGTCATATGTCTGTGGAGGTTAGGAGCTGGAATGTCTGAGAAGACTAAGGGCCTCTCTCATTCTTCTAGCCCAGTCTTGTTCATGTGATGAATGAAGAGTTTTCGTTATCAACAGAAGCTAAGTACCAGTGCAAAGGAACATTTAAAGTCCCAATGTGCATCATATTTGCTCTGTCATTGCCAAAATCAAGACAAAGGCCAATGCCATGAAGAATGACTCTGAAACATCCATGCTGGAGAGGGCATACCTGGGTGCTGAAATAGACAGCACCAGCTGAATTCTCAACTGACAGGCAATATAGACAGCCCAATGTAAACATGAAGAATGGCACTGGCCTTTGAAGACCAGTGGTGATGAAGAATTAGACTTCTCTTTAAATGAAAAGAGTGTCAAAGTCATATTATATAGAAACTCTATTGAGTAAACACATCCCACCCCAAATGCATATGTTGAAACCTAATTCCCAGTATAAGGTATTATGAGGGTGAGGCCTTTGGGAGGAGATTGGATCATGAAGGCTTTTATTAGTGGGATTAGTGTCCTTTAAAAAAGTAATCTCAGAAAGCTCATCTACTCTTTCCTTGTGTGAGGACACAGAGAAAAGACAACTATCTGTATACCAGAAAAAGGTCCAGAAGACTCCAAATCTGCCAGCATCTTGATCTTGAGACTTCCTCAACTCCATCACTATGAGAAACACATTTCTGTTGTTTGTAATCCATTTGGTCTGTGGTGTTCTGTCATTGTAGCCTGAATGAACTATAAAAAGGGTCATAGATACAGGGAGGCGTGAACAAATTGATAGTCATTACTAAAATAATGTAATAGTTGAAATAGATCATATTAAATTGGGTCATCTTTGGACATTTATATAAATGAGAATAGACTTGTTTGCTGAGCAGCTAATAAATCAAATGCAGTGGGTTACTATTAGAGGGTTTGCAAAGACTATGCACTTCTTTTTAAAATAATTCCAGAAGCCATTTATGCATTTAATGTGACATAAATTTTAAATTTTATTCACCTAGCTGCAGATGAATAGGTAAATTTAAACATAGGTGTAACCAATCATATTTTCTTGCTCTACAATTTGTGAGACACACAGAGGACTAGTATAAACTAAGTTAGATCAGTATTAGATAGATAAATAAAGATTATAAAATTTCATCTCCCTTTTTTCTTCAGTTCTCGATTTGTTACTGATCAATGTTTTCTATTTCTTTGAAAAACTCCAGTGTTCTTTCATAAATTTGCCCTCAACTTAATGTATATGTATATGTCAGGTGATTAGAATGGTTTGCAGTATTGCTCTGAAGCTTACAATCAACAATATTGTTGAAGGCAATTACTTCAATTAGGATCCAGAGAGTGGTATATCTGATTCTGAAACCTGTACCCTTTCCACTGAATCATGCTGCCTCATTGTTTTGTAATGGCTTTTAGGGGAATTGAACTTACTCTGCTCTGCCTTTCTCCTAGGCTTTGCTTCCAAGGAGAGAAGATGAAAGCAGAATTACAGAAGACTCTTATGTCAGATAAACTGATCATAATATTTGATAAAGAAATGATGGATCAGAATTTATGGTCTTGCTCTTACAAGTTTGCTACTACCTTTTTTTTTTTTTTTAATCTTTGCTTTCTAACAAGCAACTTCTACTATTACACTCACAACTCTGTTTCTTTCTATACAGAGATTCTTCATCACACTTATTAAAGTTTGTTTTATTAGTATTATTATGCTTTAAAGTTATGTAGTTCTTTTTTATTCCCTATAAGTTGCTATATTCTGTGAAAGTCCAAGAAGGAAATGTACTGGTAAAGTTTGTTAAGGGAATAAGGGAATAACCATTTAAATTCAATTAGATGATGATAGTATCTAGAAAGTTTACTGGGTATACTTTTTAAAGATATTTGACCAGGAACCAGTTTTCAAAGATAACAAAAATTCCAGATATCTTTAGAAAACATCAGGGCAGCTAACCCAGGGTGGGATATAGTGTTACTGCTACAACTTTATCAGGCCACGGGTAATACAATAAAAATAAAATCTCTTTCCCTGAAAACTGATAAAATTTGCCAAAGTTCTTACTCAACTCTTTATATAAAACATATATTAGTTAACATTTTCTTTCATTAGGAAGAAAGTAAAGGCCAAAACATAGTATAATAGCAATTAGTTCTGGTAATGAAAAAGTTTAAATTCATGACTCTATCTTGTTTTTCTAATCTTTAGAGTACTGTCATACAGAATATTTTTCAGCCTGAAAAAATTACTGAATGAGCGTTTCTGCCATGGGATGATATACTGAACTCATTCCTGCAGCCTTAACAGCAACCCCTAGCACTGAGATTTGTATATGTCATCAAGAATCCCCTTTCAACAATCCCATGTAGCACTTGCTCCAATTATCATAATCAATAATGCCGTGAAGTTAATAATTCCAAAAGTCAAGATGGCTTTTTGATGTATCAATGTCCAAAACATATCAATAACTCAACAGTAAATATTTATGGAATATATACTGTATGTTAGAAGAGTGCATCAGCATTATCTAGGATAAATATCGTAAAAACCAAAAACAGGGTGTTGTACAAACTACACATGTTTGAAACTACCCCAGACCTACTAGGAAAACTTGTGGAATTGAATCCCAGCATAGGTTTCATTTTTGTCCCCTGAATTCAGAAATTTTACTGCATTTTTCTCTCCTTCATTTGTGAAATAGGGCTAGAAGCAATCCTTCTCCTCATATGAGTTGTAAAGCTCACAGTGTACAAGTCAAAGGTTAGCTTTTACTATCATGTTCTTCAAAACCATCATCATGATCATCATCAACAATCTTATGTTTCACAAGTACTGAAAACTTAATATCACTTTGCTTCTAACAAATGCTTTTCTCTATATTTTTACACAAATTAAAATGAAGCATTTTCTTTTTATAAACAATTCATTACATTGCATGGATGTCTATTTCTATTACAAGTAACAACATATATATCAGAAACAACACATTCAATTGATAGAGCAATACATGAAGTATAGTCATTAGAACATAGAAAATTCTGGAAGAACTTACTGAGATATTATTTGTACTTAAAGACATATAAATCAAATTTCTGAAAGGCATAGACAATATTAAAATTTATTTTTAAATATTTGTAAAAACAAAACTCATACATTTTGGTATAAGTACAGTTTTTTTATGAATAATGCAGAAATCTGTGTGGAAATTTCCATATCTACTTCCTCAGATTCCCTGTGAGGCAAGAATGAGTACACTATTAAACAATTAATTCACTCAAACTAATGAACCTTCATTTCTCAGGACAATTGGAATGCTGTCAGGTGGCTTATTTTAAAATAATCGTAAAAGTACTCAGTAGGTTTAGAAATAATTAAAATGACTGTATTATTCCTATGTTACAGTATAATGAGTTGTTAGAGGTGGCTAGAGGATTAGAGATTGATATTGAAAGACTTTAATTTTTTCAAATTGGAAACATGAACATGTATAAAAATGTATTTTTCTGTTAAAATATTGTTTTTGATGTATAGCTTATAACATATTTCAATACAATTATTTGAGATTGTGAAAAATTAAAGATCTTACCTTATATTAAATTATAAAACTCCTTTCTCAAATTATTTTATGTATGAAATACTATATACAGAATTACTTTGAATCAATTTAGTACACTAATGATGTCATTTTGATTTTGAAATAGTTTTCTTCTTATTCCTCTGAATAAAATAAATTCAATATTGAGTACACCATTAAATGTAATAAACCCAACATGAACTCCCTCTAAATATTTGGAAATTGATTTCAGGTAAATTTATTATATAAATGCTGAGGCCTTTGTGAATCAGGAATTGTTCCCAACGCTATATACCACTATGCAGAAAACATATAACAGAAGATCACAGAAACATATAATGGAGGACACCAGGTGGGATATAGGAAGATATAGCAGGGATATCTTAGTTGTCAGGTGAGATAAGAATTGTAGTGATACTACAGAATTTAAATTTTTAAGAATGTTTAATAAAACAATGATTATGAATATTCTTTTTAAAACTTCTTTATTTTAAAATAATGTTAAAGTTACAGAATACTAGAAATGGTAACACAGAGCTTCAAATATGTTTCACTCAGCTTTCTTTAATTAATGTTAAAATTTTACATAACTATTACATATATATATGAAATAAACAAAGTGAATAAGGTAACATTGGTCCAATCCTGCCAACTGAACTACAGAGTTTATTCAGATTTACCAGTTTTTCACTAATGGACATTTCCAGGATTCAATCCAGGATTCTGCATTGCATTTAGTTATCACGTCTCCTTAGTTTCCTTCAATTGGTAAGAATTACTCAGTCTTACCTTACATTTCATGAGGAAACATTTTTCAATACTGGTCATGTAGTTTTTAGATTGTTCCTTAAATTGAGTTTCTTTGAATTTCTCTTGATTCCACGGAAGATATGGATTTGGCAGAAAGATATCAGAGAGAGGTGATATGCATTTCTCATCACATACTGAGGACACATGATGTCAATATGTGTTATTACAGGTGATGCTGATCTTGATCACTTGATTATGGCAGTATCTACCAATGTTCTGCAGTGTAAATTTACCACTTTCCCTTTTTCATACTCAATTCATTAGAGGTGAATTTCTATAGTCAATCCACATTCAGAAAAGGACTTCTGCTCCATCTCTTGGAGGGAGAATAATCTGAGAAGGTTGTATGTATGTTAAAATCACCATAGTAATTACAGACTATATCCAAAAGTATGCTGTGGGTTATGCAAATATTTTGTTTCTCTTTAAAATTTTAGTCAGTAATTTTCATAGTCATCAGTGGATCTTGTCTATTGTAATTATTACTGCAATTCTGCAGTCCTGATCTGTTTCTCTCCATATTTACACATTCATGTACTTGACTTTTTTCTGTAAAGAAGAGTTGTCCCTTCTCCACTGCTTATTTATTTACTCATGGATATTTATTTTATTTCTTGGTTTGTAATGAATTTTGGAACATGATTTTATACACTTTTATATTATTTATATTTGCTTTCTTTTGGCAGAATTGGTTATATTCCAGTACTATTTCTGAAGATATTTCTTATATGTACTTTGAACTAGCTTTTCTCTGCTGTTATCCAATTAGTAACAAGTACTGAAAGAAAACTGTAATTAATTTTTCAAAGGAACTATAAATATATAATTGCTGTTTATTATACCCATTATGGTTAATACATATAAATACATATATATATATATGTGTGTGTGTGTGTGTATATATATACACACACACATTCTTAACCAAATAATCAAATATCAGTCTCACTATTTTCTTTAAAAATCAATCTTCAACTATTGGGGTTTCTTTCTCCTTTAAAAACTTCAGCTAATAGAATTTTAATGGAATATCTTATAATAGTCCTGATATTGATCATTTAAAAATCTAATACAATGGAAAATTTTAAAATCTAGAATAAATTTTGGTATTTGTTACTTTGCAATGTAATTTCATTTTTAACTTGCTGTTTTGTCTAATATATTCATTCAATCCTGAGGCAATATTAGTTGTTTAATAAGTGAAAGTTGGTAAAAGGTTAATCACTCAAAAATAAGTAGAATGTGTATTGAAATGCAGGATGGTATACAGCATGTTCTAGTGACATTTATTACTCTTGCAGCTAAAAGTGAGTTCTGGCTTATGTCATTCAAAAAATTTATGGCACATTCTTTCATTCCCCATTCTGCCACATCATATGCTCCTCTACTTCCTCCTAAAATTCTTCAGTGTCTATGGCCAATATTATAGTAGAGATTGACAAACAAAAAGTGAATACATGGATAAATGACTATTCCTTCTCCTTTTCCATAATTATTTCAAAATATCATATCTAATAATTGAAAAGAAGATTTGGAACATATAAGTAGTAAGAACACAGCATTCTGAAAGAAAATAGCAAATATTTATTTCCCTTATAAGCTTGATAATGTCTTTGTGCTTACAAACTAAGGTAAGTTTGGGTAGAACAGCTCACTGAGGATCATATCTTACTCATTTCATAATATCAAGCATGGTGAAAATTTGAAATCAACATGTATATCATTTATATACATTGCAGCCTTTAATGTTTTAATTAGTGTCAAAATTACTGACAATGAACATGCATATTGTCTCTTCTAACAGGTTATCTCTTGAAAAAGCTTTCTAAAGCTTAAAATACTTTGGACTTGGAGTTTTTATATTAGAGTTTCATGACTTAGATTTTTAGGAGCTTGGTTGTCATTCTATATGAAAGATACCTATTCGGAATCTAGCACTCACAGATAGGCTGTCTGTTACCCAGAGTTAGGAAGCCCTACTCCAGTGTGTGTTTAGAACGTATCAGTTTTATTACTATATTCTACGGGAAAATGTACATTTTCTTATTTATAGGAAAGACAGTAAGATGCACTTGATTTTAGAGAAATCAGTTCTCATATAGATAAACGTACAGATAAGCTTCTCTCTCAGGCATAATTTGTCTAAAATAATAACCATAACATTTGTGTAATTTTTTTGTAACAGCTTTCAGGAATAATTCAGCAATACTTTGTTTTGTGAACCCCCAGCTAAATTGGGGTTCTGGTATCAAAGCAGCTAGCAACCCTTCCCTAAGGAGAATGAAATGGGACTTGATGTGAGTGTTTACAGTGTGCCTTTCACAGGGTACTGCTTTTATCTGGCACCCAGCCTAACATGTAGTTATACAACCCATGACCAAGGGACCCCTCACATGGCAAACTTGTTTATCCTGGAAGATGCCCTTGTGGCTCTTGTCTGACCCATGTTCAGCATATGTCTGCCTGACCATTACTCTGAAGCTGAGAACCTGACGCTGTGTTACTCCTAGCATCCTGGGGATATCTCAGCCTGGGGCATCCCCTAGTTCTTTAGATGTATGCCACAAATTCAATGCACCAGCACAATAGGAAACAGGTTCAAAGATTTTACTTTCAGATTCTGGGCAAGGAGGGTTCAGTGAGTCAGGAAGGCAGCTCTTGATATCCAGGCCATATGAGGCAGGAATGAGGAGTCAGCAGGGAGAGAAGAGCACGTGGCAATTGGCAGTATAGAGAAGGGAACAGTGTGTGGGTCACTTTAAGAGTCTGGGCAATTGCCTCAATGGTCAGCTTAAAGGAAGCTGTGGGAAAACAAGGAGCCCAGTCAACTAGACTGCAGAGATACCTGTAAATTCTTATGTCTGCCCACTGGCTTGAGATAGTTGGGTAAGGCATAGAACTGAAAACTGTGTCAAGAGAGATTGACCTCTGTTTGTGGTACAACAAAGACAAACCTGTATTCCAAATGAATGCTGAAATAACATAAAATTATAAGAATCTACTACTTACTTATATCAAATGCATATAAAATTCAAAAAGATATATATGAAACCAATTTTACACGAAAGAACAATCAAATTCAAGGGGATACCATTGATATTTGTCTGTGGATGATATTTGCTTGCATGTATACGTGACTAGTGGTAATTTATTTGGCTTGAGGTATTTTTAAGTACTCTAAAACTTAGAGAAAGAAAGAAACCCCTTAAATGGGAAAAATTAAAAGTTCAATTTCCATTACATTTTAGACAGTATAGTAAAATAACACATTATTAAATTATTAAATTTTGAGGTAAATTATTTGAATATTTCTGAAATAATTTTAAATCTATAGGGTTTTAATAATTGTCTTTGACTATGTACTCCTTGAAAATTAATAAAAGTTATAGGCTCCTTCTCCAAAAAAAAATACTGTTCATAACCAGATACTCACACACAATAACATGTACAATTTTAGACAGTAGCTAATCCTTTGAACCCCACTCATGGAATCATAGTTTTTCGTATCTTCTAGGTTATACCATTTTGTTTTAAAGGAATGAAGATAACAAAATACTAGAGAAAGTGAACAGATAATGGAGAAGAAGAAAATAATAAAGGTTTTGACACTAGTGTTTGAAATACCATATTCACAGAAAATATGACTTTACTAGGGTTTTGAGACCTATAAAATCCTTTCCTTAATGAAGTCTATACCTAATATTATACCCTGGAAAGAAAAGAATGTGGAAAGAAATTGACAGGACACTATCATAGGGAGACTGTCACATTCCCCAGGTACTTCACTGACATAATAACTTGAAACCAATATAAAGTCTTACAGTCAGATGAGAACTGTTGATTTCAAGGAAGGGATGAACTTGACTGAAAAACTATCACTGAAAACTAAAAAAAAAAAAAACAAAAACAAAAACAAAACGATAAACACTTCAGTCACAAAAGACAGGACAGGAGACAATGTGTTTCATTATTTTCTGAATTGACTCTGTCAGTGTTATTAATTCATATGTATCTCTTGATGATCCAAGTTTTTGTATTAATAAAACTATGGATCAATGTATATGCTCTGTCTGATATTTAATAACAAGACATAACAAAAATAGAAACAAATAATACCTCAATGAGATTTCTTCATTATCATTTTTTAAAAAAATTGTATTAATCACATAATAATTCATTATCTTCAAAAATCCAAAGGAACACTAATACATGTAGAAACAAAACTAAGTCTGACTATAAAGAAAATAATTTATTTCCAGAAAAATAAGAATAAATAAACAAAACCACAAAATATCAGTAAAATAGTTACAAATAGGGCGCTAAAATATTCCTTTTGTATAACAATTCAGTTTCAGATGGCCTCAATATACATTTTAGTTTGACTCTTCTCAGAATTATAGAGATGTATAAGAGACAAATATGAAAATGATTTACTGCTTTCTCATTCAGATCAGTATACAAACTAAAGCTTTAGCTCTATAATTTAAATAATTTTAGCGTGCATTTCGTATTTTCATCTTCTTGAAGATTTAAAAATATGCTTCTCACACAGAATTTTTCTTTATAAATTGCCTAGAGAGACAATCTGTTGATCTCCACAGGCCTATTCCTAGCACTCTTCCCAAAGTAAAACTGACTTTTAAAGAAAGTAATAGAGTAGCTGTTTGAATTACCTCTTTATTATTTATTTACATTTTATTTCTTCCTCATACATTTGAGTAACCTTTACATTTTTATTTTTTCTCCACTGACTGATAGAGCCAACTTGATCCCCTCTAGAGGCCACCAAAGCTAATTCCTGACTCAGCAGCACCCTGATTTTGTTTTAGTCCTAGCCAATTAGCAGAAAAATCACCAAATTATGATGTATTGAAACACAATTCAGAAAATGACCAATTCACTCAAAGCAGATTTGACAAAAGAAAATTCTTTGAATGATTCTCCAAATAAACATTCACTGAATTATTGAGATATTTTCTAGAGCTTTTGGTTTGCCATAGCTGCAGCTGCTCTGCAATAGCCTTTGCAAGGATTACTAGTCCAGCTGGGTTGATTTTCACATTTGTGTGTTTTACATGTGGGAAAGCTCCAGGCTGATATGTGAACAGTAGATTTTCTCTACGACACCTGTTTCCGCTCTCTTATTCTTTGTCCTCACACCTTCTCTGCACTAACTTTGCTTGTGCTACAGCATCTCTCCAGTGGCCAGGTTTTCCTCTGCTCCCATATGTCTGTATTATCAGGATTCTCCAGAGAAACAGAAATATATATATGTGTGTGTGTGTGCGCGCACGCGCGCACGCACACATATACATCTATAGCAATACTTTTTATATATTTATATAAATATATAATTATATGTAAACATATACATATATACTATATATGAAGTCAAGGGGGCTGTATATGTATACATTATGTAATGTACATATACTGTATATGTACACATATGTATATGTATACATATTATATATGTAAATATATAATTATATGTAAATTTACACACACATATATAATATATATATGAAGTCCCAAGATCTGCAGTTGGCAAACTGGAGACCAGGAAGGAGTGTCAATAGTGTAAGTTCCCATTTGAGTCTGAAGGCAAAAGAAGAGCATGGTCTTAACTGCAAGTTGGTCAGACAGCAAGAGTAAATTTCCCTTACTGAACATTTTGTTCTATCAGGCCTTTACCAGCTTGAATGAGGCCCACACACATAGGAAGGAATTCATCTTCTTTATTCAGCCTGCAATTTAAACATTAATCTCATCCAGAAACACCCTCGTAGACACACTGAGAATGTTACCCCAAAAATCTGGGCACCTTGTGGTCCAATCACATAGACGCATAGAATTAACCATCATAATACCTTTCTGCTCCTGCCTCCAAGCTTTAATAGACTGACCAAAAACTGAATGAGGATAGAAAAGTGTGTTGGGAGAGTGAATAGCCTTGAAAAGTAGAGAATATTTAAAATGATAAGAGCTTTTCTCTAAGATCCTTTCATTTTCTTTCCTCACAGCATTAGAGGTTACAAAAATCTGACAATTATCTATCTGAATCTAGAAATAAGTCATCATTAAAAAGAAGTGTCTCCCTACATCTGGGGAGAAGGGTCTATTTCAGTCTACTTTGGAAGCAGCAAAGTTATTAAACATAATGAATGCTTAAGAAAGTTTTCTAGAACATTCCATAGAAATAAAAGAATATAATGAAAAAGCCAAAAATCTAGAGCACCAGCATAATCCTGTTGCCTGCCAAGTAGCTTTTTAACCCACCTGACTACTTCTTTCTGCAGTAATCCCTTCTTTAGCAAGGAGAGCATCTTCACCCCATCTTGTGTAGAAAAAAATAAAAACTGTATATGTCAACAGAGAGGTCACTGAAAATTTTCTATTTACTAGAAATTTAAATACCATAAGTATTCCCATATACATAATTTTTATTCATGGATCATCCGTAAACCCTGACTCCAAGGATTGCTATATATAACCTAAGCTTAGAATAAAATGAATAAATGCCAGCAGAGTGTTCATCAAACATTTTCACCACCATTATCAAAATAATTATAGGTTACAACCAAAATGTATTTAGAATTATTTGATATCTGACAGAGTAATGCCAATGACAAAAATTCAATATGAGCAGGAATTTATCAATTTTTTATTTTTTATTTTTATTATTTATTTTTGTGAGTACATAGTAGGTGTCTATACATATGGAATACATGAGATATTTTGATACAGGCATACAATGTGTAGTAATTACATCAGGATAAATGGAGTACCCATCACCTCAAGCATTTATCCTTTCTTTGTGTTAAAGACAATACAATTATACTCTTAGTTATTTAAAAATGTACAATAAAATTAGCCAGGTGTGGACACCTGTGGTGGTGGACACCTGTAATCTCAGCTACTTGGGAGGCTGAGGCAGGAGAATCACTGGAACTTGGGAGGCTGAGGTTGCAGTGAGCCAAGATCATGCCATTACACTCCGGACTGGGTGACAAGAGTGAAATTCCATCTCAAAAAAAAAAAAAAAAAAAAAATACAATAAATTATTGTTGATTATAGTCACCCTCTTGTGTTATCAAATACTGTTTGTTATTCATTCTATCTAAGTATGTTTTTGTATCCATTAACCATTTAACCATCCCTATTTCTCCCCACTCCCACTACACTTTCCAGCCTCTGGTAACCATCCTACCCTCTATCTCCATGAGTTCAATTGTTTAGCTTTTTAGCACTCACAAATAAGTGAGACTATGCGAAATTCATCTTTCTGTGCCTGGCTTATTTTACTTAACATAATGACCTCTAGCTCCATCCATGTTTTTGCAAATGACCGAATCTCATCCTTTTTAATGGCTGAATAGTACTCCATTGGTATACGTACCACATTTTCCTTATCCATTTGTCTGTTGATGGACTCAGGTTGCTTCCAAATCTTGACTGTTGTTAACAGTGCTGCAGTAAACATGTGAGTTCAGATATCTCTTTGATATACTAGTTTTCTTTCTTTTGGCTATATCCTAGTAGTAGGATTACTGGATCATATGTGATATGGTTTGGTCTATGTGCTGTGCCCAAATCTCTTGTTGAATTTTAATCCCCAATGTTGGAATAGGGCCTAGTGGGAGGTGATTGGATCATGGGGGCAGTTTCTTACGATTTAACCTCTTGATGCTGTTGTGGTAATAGTGAGTTCTTGTGAGATCTGGTAGTTTAAATGTGTGTGGCACCTCCCCCTTCTCTCTTTTCCTCCTATTACAGTCATGTGAACTGTCTTGCTCACCTTTGCCCTCTGTCATGATTGGGAGCTTTCTGAGGCCTCCCCAGAGGAAGCTGCTATGCTTCCTGTACAGCCTACAGAACTGTGAACCAATTAAATCTCTTTTCTTTACAAATTTCCTAGGCTTAGGTATTTCTTATAGCAAGAATAAACTAATACAATAAAGCAGTTCTATTTTTAGTTTTTTGAGGAATCTCCAAACTGTTCTTTATAGTGATTGTACTAATTGACATCCCCACCAACAGTGTAAGAGGGTTACTTTTACTCCACACCCTCTCCACCATTTGTTATTGCCTGTATTTTGGATAAAAGCCATTTTAACAGGAGTGAAATGATATCTCATTAGTTTTTAGTTATTTTTCCCTGATAGTCAATGATGTTGAGCACTTTTTTATACACTTGTTTGCCATTTGTATGTCTTCTTTTGAGAAGTGGCTATTCAGATCATTTGCCCATTTTTAAAGCAGATTATTGGATACTTTCCTATAGAGTTGTTTGAGCTCCTCATATATTTTGAATATTAATCCCTTGCCAGATGTATAGTTTGAAAATATTTTCTCCCATTTTGTGGGTTGTTTCTTCTCTTTGCTGAATGATTTCTTTGCTGTGCAGAAGCTTTTTAATTTGATATGATCCCATTTGTCCATTTTGCTTTGGTTGTCCGTACTTGTGGGGTATTATCAATACATTTTTGCCCAATCCAATGTCCTGAAGAGCTTCCCCAATGTTTTATTGTAGTACTTTCATAGTTTGAGGTCTTATACTTAAGTCTTTAATCCATTTTGATTTGATTTTTGTATATGGCGAGAGGTAGGGGACTAACTTCATTTTTCTGCATATGGATATCCAGCTTTCCCAGCACTGTTTATTGAAGAGACTGCATTTCCCCAGTGTATGTTGTGGAACCTTTGTTGAAAATGTGTTCACTGTAGATGTATAGATTTGCTTCTGGGTTCTCTATTCTATTTCATTCGTCCATGTCTCTGTTTTTACGGCAGCACCCTGCTGTTTGGTGAAGAAAGTCATTGATACCAAGTTATTAAATAGCAGCAAGTCCTGACCTTTTTCTTCCTAACCCTGCCTCACTCATCGCATCGTAATGCTAATCCTAAATTAAACTATTAAACACTCTACACATAAAATATAGATAATAATAGAGCATTCCTAATTATGCTGTTTTTAACAAATGACATAATCTATTTAAAGCCATCCAGTACACAATAGGTGTCAAAAATATTAGATATTATTGCTGTTTTTGTTGTTATTTTTGTATTATTCCCAATGATGCCTAACTTTGTCTATACTCAATCTTGCATATTTGAAATTTTCAAACTTTCTTCTATGACCTCATTGGTGAAAGTGATACACACTTTGGATAGGTAAATATGTATTAAAGGTCAAACCCTATATTTATTCTATAAAAGTATCTTCATCAATAGTTGTTGAATGAGTAAGTGAAAGGGTAAAATAATTTTTTGTGGAAAGCCATGGTCTGCCAATCCCTGTAAAAAGTGACATTTCTAAGCATCTCTTTTCTTAATTTCTGAGAGACAATTTTTGGTGAATGTCTTCTGAGTCTGTATGTTTTAACCTGTGCATGAAAAATATACAGATTCAGGGCTATGTTTTCAAGTATGACTGTATAGCATGCAACCTTGGAACAGGGTACTGTATCCCTCCAGTGAAGAAGATACATTTGTTTGTTCATCAGAACAAGATTCAAGAAGGTTTGCCTGCAACCATTTAAAAGGATTAGGGTGTTACTAGCTAAGGTTTCCTCATTGTGATGGATATTCACCGCTTGGGCAGCATTTTTCTGAGTCCTGAGTCTCTCTGTGCTCTGCATGACTCTGTGAGACTTGGGGGATAAGGAGAACTAAAGCAAACATAAAATGCATGCTGCCTGCTATGTCATGATGAGTGAGGTCCTTTGTCTCCGACCTGAGAGTCTCATATCTTCTGCCAGTGTTTATGAAACTGTGGCAGCCTAAGTCATTATATTGTAACCAGGGTAAAATCTCAGACCTAAGTTTTTGACATTGGTAAACATTTTGTATAGTAAATCATGAAGAAGATGAATCGTAAAGTGCATACTTTGATTTACAGGAGCTTTCAACATGAATGTTGACTTTCAAAGTTAGTGACATCTGGAGTTTCAGCTGAGGAGGAAAAATATTTCCATTTATTCAGTCATTCATTTCATATTTTTATACATATAGGCCAAACATGTTACTAGTATCTTAGAACACTATGTTACTTAGAATAGCTAAAAATAAGCTGTGGTGAATAAATTTTAACCCCAAAATATCAGCGATTAACAAACAAAGGTAGTATTTCCCTCATTCTACACATTTACAAAGGAATCCAGATTAATAAACATTCTGTTATCTCACACACATGTACCCCATGGCGGTCATTCCATGGTAAAAAACAGAGTATTTGCTGATTCAGCTCAGAAATTAAAAGCATTATTTAGATATTATAGTCCAGAAACAGTCACATGGCTATACTTTACCACATAAAATCTATAATCCTGTATGTGTCCAGAAAGGAGGAATAGAAAATAAGCTTTGGTATACCCACAACACTGTACCATAGATTGAACAAAAAAAAAGATGTGCTTCTTCTATTCACAATAGCAAAGACTTGGAATCAACCCAAGTGTCCATCAGTGACAGACTGGATTAAGAAAATGTGGCACATATACACCATGGAATACTATGCAGCCATAAAAAAGAATGAGTTCGTGTCCTTTGTAGGGAAATAGATGCAGCTGGAGACCATCATTCTCAGCAAACTATCGCAAGAACAGAAAACCAAACAGCGCATGTTCTCCCTAATAGGTGGGAATTGAACAATGAGATCACTTGGACACAGGAAGGGGAACATCACACATTGTGGCCTTCTGTGGGGAGGGAGAATGTGGGAGGGATAGCATTAGGAGATATACCTAATGTAAATGACGAGTTAATGGGTGCAGCACACCAACATGGCACGTGCATACATATGTAACAAATCTGCACGTTGTGCACATGTACTCTAGAACTTAAAGTATAATAATAAAAAAAAAAAATCAGGAGACAGCCAAAAAAAAAAAAAAAAAAAAAAAAACCAAGATGTGCTTCTTGCATTAAAATTATAATATGTTTAACGAAGAACCCAAAGTAAAAACCAGGAAAACAAAAAGAGGTAATTATAATAAATAATAACAAATTTTGTAATAGCCGTACTCCCTGAATATGTAAAACCCAACTCAGTTTGGGGTTAGAGATATCTTCTCATTACAGGGGGCATCTAAGATGAGACACACAAGATCACCAAATATTAACCAGAAGAAAGAGAATGTGGTAGATTCTTAAAGCCTCATTAATAATACATTTCACTGTTCTAACATCTCATGCAACTGATTAGGTATGCCCAGCCTTGATAACTTCTATCTCCATCCCCTGATAAAGAAGACATACATATCGAACAACACAAGTACAAGATCAAAGAAGTTGTTATTGTAAAAACATATATGCTTAGAGACACATGGAAATCACTGGACAAATTGAGTATTTTCAGACTGGCATAGTTTTGATCTGGAACAGGATATTTGTTATTATTCCTAAGAGGTACATCCCCCAAGCCTGAAGAACAATTTCCTTGTAGAATTTATGTCAGTATTTATTCATAACAAGCTTAAATTCGCAACTAAAACCAACATTTATGAAAGCAAATCATATCTCTACTTAGAGAGTGGTTGGGGTCCTAATCACAGCTGTGTAATAATGGTTAATGGGGATTGTCTCTGAACATGGATCTGCCAACTTTACCCTTCTGGAAGTATGAGAGGTGAAAACAGTAACATCAAAGTTCTTCCATTTAGCTTAGGTCTCAGTGACACAAACTTCTGTCTTTTGTTTCTTTGAGTAGTTTTTAGCACAAAAAATCTGAGGATAAAGTACAAAAAAATAAATACTAGTTAAATAATCTATCATTTAAAAAGTTAGCCATAAGTAAAAACAAATTGATCTGAAGTTAAAATCAATCTAAATATTAATGTTAAACCATTATTTTCAGTTTCTTATTTGATCTTGTAAAAGTATTAAAGTCATTTAAAATGAAAAGGTCACTTTTTAAGAACAATTTGTAAAGCAGCAGTTTTGTGTCAGTTTCTTTTTTTAAAAAAAGAGGTAATTTTAAAATAATCTGCTTTTAGTTAGTCTATCCTAGTTTCCATGGTGTCTACTGGGGCAAAATGACATACCAATTCAAAACTGACTTCTAAAGGGCTAAATAAAGAAATCTTCCCAATGAACAGTGAGAATTGCTTAGTAAATGATAATTGCTAATGACATTGAACAAACAGGTTAATTGACACTGGGAATTTGAGACATTTTGTGTGTCATTTTCTGATAAAGGTGATAATATTCCTCATTTTTTCCTTAACAGTATTCACTATCCTGCCATATGGGAGGCAATTTTCCTAGTCTGAATCTCTCCTTATGTGCACTGAGCTCATTTTCATATCAGTTAACTCTGAATGAAGACAGAGGTCCTTGCCAAACAGTAATGAAAGGAAGATCTACTACTCCTATGGGCGGGGAAAAAAAGAGAGGGAACATTTATGGCTGTTGGATTTATTTCTAGTGTTCAATATAGGCTGCCTATTTGACACTGCAACACTCAAACTGATAGCAAAATTTCAAAACTTACACATACTTTGAGCTCTCCCTCTCCCCAAGTTGCTCCTCTTCTAGTCTTTTCTATTCTGATAACAGTTCATCTGCTTCTACCCAACTGCTCAAGCCACAAAACCAGGAGTCACTATTGAAGACACTTACCTCTATTTTAACACCCATCAATTTTCACTAAATTCTACTAATTTACCTCTCAATATATTTCATATCTAACTTTCTTAATCTCTCTGCACCCTAGTAAATCTCTTTTGTAGATTATCACTGAACTGTCATGCATGGTTTAACAATGTAGATATATTCTGAGAAAAGTGTGGTGAAGTGGTTTCATCATTGTGTGAACATCATAGACTGGGTGTAACAAACCTAGATGGTATATCCTGCTACAAACCTAGGCTTGACAGTATAGGCTAGTTACTATAGCCTATTGCTCCTAGGCTACAAATCTGTATAGCATGTCACTGTCTTGAATACTGTTGACAAATGCAATGCAAAAGTAAGTACTTGCATATCTAAACATAGAAAAGGTACAGTAAAAATACAGGAGAAAAGATTAAATAAAACGGTCTGCTTTTATAGGAGAGGCTCCATCATAATCTTATGGAACAACTGTCTTATATGCAGTTCCTCATTAACCGAAATGTTGCTATGTGGCACATGACTGTACATTTTAAATAAAGCTGGGCTTCTCTTTGTGTCACTCAGAAGGATAGTTTAAAATGCATATACAGCAGTATCAGCTGGTTTCCAAAAATCTATTTGAGATTTCTTTTGCATTTAAGAAAATACAGAAAATCTATAACCTGTTTTCCAAGGTTTGCATCACTTGCTCTAAATCTTCATTTCTAAACTTGTTTCTTGCCTCTTTCATTGGTTATTGAACACTCTTTCCCCCTTTCTTTGCCTGCCTAAATCTATGAAACCATATGCAACTTTTTGCAGTGAGATCTTCTCTAACCTTTCCTTTTTATTATATTTATCTGAAAATTCCATTTTTAATATAACATTTACTAAAGATGAATAATTATGAATTTAATTTTCTATTTTTAAAATTAAATATCATTTTCCCCACTAGGTTATAAGCCATACATGGACAGGAACAATATTTAATTCATTGAACACCTTGTATCTGTAGCCTATTCAGAAATTAGAAAAAAAATAGAATAAATGAGCAACAACTTTTAAGTTTTATTTTGTTTTTGTATTGTATAACTGCAATTAAGATAAAGAAAGCTGTCAGTCCAATCTATGACTTTATACCTACGTTGTCTTTTCTTTTTCTTTCTTTCTTTTTTTTTTTTTTTTTTTTTTTTTGTCTCAGATGGAGTCTCACTTTGTTGCCCAGGCTGGAGTGCAGTGGCGTGATCTGGGCTCACTGTAACCTCTGCCTCCTGGGTTCAAGTGATTGTCATGCCTCAGCCTACTGGGTAGCTGGGATTACAGGGGTGTGCCACCACACCTGGCTAATTTTTGTGTTTCTAGTGGAGATGGGATTTCACCATGTTGGCCAGGCTGGTCTCGAACTCCTGACCTCAGGTGATCTGCCTGCCTCAGCCTCCCAAAGTGCTGGGATTACAGGTGTGAGCCACCATGCTTGGCTATACCTGTGCTTTTTATTAGTATTTATCCTTCAGTTACAAATCTATTTAAGTTCAATATCCTCTTTAGTTAATGAACAGACTTTCATGGTCACTTTATTCAATCAAAGAAATCTCTATACTTGTTTTGTCAGAAACCATTGATTTATTTTTAATATTTTAATAACTAATTCATTTACATAGCTTCAGAGTTTTTATTTTGCACAATGAAAAGTCTCCTTCTCACGCCTGGCTCCCAGTTAGTTTTCCTCCAGTTGACAACTCATCTTACTGGTTTCTGGTAGTTGTATTGCAGATATTCTATATGGTTACATGAAAAATATGTTTATAATGCCTCCCCTTCTTTCTTTTTCAAGTATTAGCTCATGAATATTAATTCTATACCTTGACAATGTATCGTGCAGGTGGTTCTAACTAAACAAGATGGCTACTTTTATACATTGCCAAATCTAATGTGTAAAATATTATTTCCTAATAGCTGTATTAAATATACTATTCTGTGATTTTAAAACATATCCTGCTATTGTATTATCAGTAAAAGTGCTATAAGAAACAACTATAAGAAGCCCCTCTAGGAAAATGTTTAGAAAAATAAACTAGGAACAGAGAAATGAACTCCTATATCTAGATTAGGGTTCAAGACAGGTAATGGTAGTTGTAGACGAGGAAAGAAAATGGAGAAATAAAGAAAGCTGGATGTGAAAGGAGACTTGACCTAAGTTGAACAGGATTGAAAATATCAGGACATTTTAAAGGTGAGCCGGACTTCATCCTTCTGTATATGTGTCTATATGTGCATATGTGAATTTCTATATGTGTAAAGAAGGTAGAATACACTATACCTGGGATATATGGTGCATAGATCAAAATTCAACTTATAATGAATATTGTTTCTTTTTATTAAAAATTAATCTTAAAATATGTTTTTAGTAGAAGCTCAAACAATAACTCCATGTGACATCTTAAATTAGCTAATGAATATTTTCTGAATATATTATTAAGAATATATAAATTACTGGTTTGGGGCAAAATGTGAAACCTCAGGCACTAATTTAACCTTGGAATAAGAATAGTTAGGTGAAACTCGAATGCCTTCTGGTGCAGTGACTGAGCTGGTACAGTGATTTAACTTGATTGAACAAATTCATCTCTTACAGATGGCAGAACTGAAGTTGCTTGAAGTCATTTGGGCTGACAGTATTGAGATAGAAAAGATCCTTGAATTTCTATTGTGGAAAATGTGCTGTACACAGAAGTAGCTTTCAAAGACATTCAATGAAAAGAAGTTGCTCAGTCAAATTCAGGCAGAGTCTATTCTTTTCAAAGTAACTATACAAAATTAAGGTCATGATCTACAGAATCAGCCTATGTCAGTACTGATTTGAGATAGCTAGACCTGCTCTGGAGAAGTGGTCTAACTTGGTGATTTGAAACAGAGGAATGGAAGATGGCCGTTCAGGGATCTTTGTCTCTACTGGGGACTTTTACTCTCAGTAGAGGCTTCTTTCAGAGCAATTCATAGTTTAAAGTGACATAACATGGACCTTAATCACTCTTTCAAATGAAGGTGAACTTCCTTCGGTAATTCTAGTTTACCTCCAAGCTGAAACAGCATTCCTAAACCAAAGCACTAAACTTCTTAAGTGTAACACTTAAAGTTTAGTCTTCAAATTCATAGCTATGGTGTTTCTCTAGTGTATGTGAAATTACCATTTTGTTATCTACTTTTATTCTTTGTTACTTTGATATTCTTCTATAGAGTAATGTAGGCTTTACTTAATTAGCAATACTGAAAAAGGATTAACACTTTGAATCAAAGCATGAGTAGAAAGATTATTGAGATAATTTAGGCTTAGGGTAAACTAATAGCAATACCTGCTGATATGCTACTACACAATCTAAAAGTTCTAACTCCATTTCTAGTGCTATATTCAGTGCCTTACAGCCAACATGTACACGTAAAATTACTATGTGAATTAGAAGTTATCATATATCTACCATTATTATCACCCTGAGATATCTCATATAAAATTATTACTCAATTACCACTTAAATCCTGGAGATCTTTAATTTACTATTTTCAGTTCATTCAGATCACTCCCTCACACCCCAGTACCATAGAACACATATGATTAGCTGCCTACTGGGTGTTCCATAGGTAGTTTTATTAAACATATTTAATTTTGAGTATACAAAATTCCCCACTAAATCTGGCCCTCCTACTTTATCCTCTCCCCAACCATTCAGTTGCCTAAGGCAGAGTGACACCCTTGTCTTCACAACTTTTACTTATCACTAACACCCAAAACTATTGTCAGTAACTATGGATTCTACCTCTGAAGTATCTTTCATAATCATTTACTTGCCACCTTCAATCATCTTATTATTTCATCTCAGCACATCTTCTTTTTTCATCTGGATTACTACAGTAGTGTTCTACTTGATGTCCTTTTCTACACATGTCTTCCAAACCTTTTTCCTAAATAGAAAGTGATTTTCTATCACCGAGCTGTGAATTTGTCATAACGTATCATTTCAGTAATGCTTCTTGTCTTACTAGGTTTTATCTCAAAAGCAAAACCTCAAATAAGGATTTGCATTTGGGAGATGATCCCGAGAAACAAATACAGAAGACCAGGGAATAAAGGCAAGGAAGGGAGGTAAACTAAAAAAGAATCTGTTAACAAGTCTGTTGCCTTTGCATGCAACTGAGGCTTTCGTTCTCCTTGGAAACTGAAAGATAATGTAGAAAATGCCTTGGAGGTTTGTTCAAATGAGCAGTGAAAACACCTAGTGTTTTCATTATGAATGACTGTGTAATAACCCATTAAAAATGTGGAAGTACAGACTTAAAACAACTTTATTTTCTTCTGTGATCTTTTTCAGTTTACTGGACTCAATCGGATGATTCTTCAGCTTCATGTCATTTCCCCTGTATTCTATTGGTTAGGGAAAATTTCAAAGCCAGCCTAGATGTGAGAACAGGATCTCATAAATGTGAGTACCCTGGAAGATCTGCATCATTGGTGGTGGGGCCAGGGCCGGGGGGTGGGTGGCAAGGTATCAGTGTAGCACACCAGACAGTCTTGATAACAGATTGGATTATCTTTTAATCAAATTTCCATTCATCACATTTTGATAGCTGTTTCTGAGGAAATTAACCTCAGGAACTCAGATTTTCTGGGAGAATGGAATAACTTTGTCCTGAGATCAATAAAGAATAACAAATGCCCCTCAGAAAAGAGTTAAAGGTTTTTGCAGTATACCCATTTAGTGTGTAGAGAAAAATGCTGGATGAATATGGGCAGCTTACTGATACAATCTATGATAAAGCTTAAAACATTTTTAACATGCCTTACAAACTCATGATGTTTTTACCTTTAGAGATTTTTCTCAATGTGTTGATGAATTGAACCATTGACTACTTCTATTTATTTTTACTTATTTTAAACTGCTTCTATTTATTTTTATTTTGCTTTTATAGTTATACAAGTTACAAGTCTACAAAAAATTCAACCCATCTTATAATGGAAAGCAGTAATCTCTGCCTCACTCCTTCTCACTCATATTTCTATTCACTACCAACAATTACTTTCAAATCATTTGGCTATTTGAATTTTTTTTTTCATTACTATTTAAAATAACTAAAGTTTACTGTTGTTGATTTTTACATTCTAGATATCACTCATTAACTGCTTCTTCCCCTCACCTCACTTGCCTTTCCCGTTCTATTTAATTTTTGGGTTAAATATTCAGTGCTTAACATTATTAAGGTTATATAGGCTGAGTGCGGTGACTCAATCCTGTAATCCCAGCACTTTGGGAAGCCAAGGCAGATGGATCACTTGAGGTCAGCAGTTTGAGACCAGCCTGGCCAACATGGTGAAACCCCATCTCTACTAAAAATACAAAAACTAGGCAGGCGGGTTGGCATGAGCCTGTAATCCCAGTTGCTCTGGAGTCTGAGGCAGAATTGCTTGAACTTGGGAGGAGGAGGCTGCAGTGAGCCAAGATTGTGCCATTGCACTCTTGGATGACAGAGTGAGAATCCATCTCAAAAAAAAAAAAAAAAAAAAAAAA
>NC_045438.1:106339544-106450054 GCF_002776525.5 Piliocolobus tephrosceles
AAAAAAAAAAAAAAAAAAAAAAAAAAAAAAATATATATATATATATAACACTAGCAGTTATGTAGTATATTATTATTTTATTTGTTTTTTTTAAATAAAATCTTGATTGTTTTTGCCCAGAAATGAACATCTTATTCATTCGATTATTTTTCAGTATACCTATGGACTAATGCATCTCCTTGAAATACACTCAAACCAATCAGATCATCTCCAATTGTATTCTCTTCTTGAAAGTGTCCCTTCTGCAGCTCTTTATTTTTTTGCTCCAGTCATAGTTATGTTGTCTACCAGACCATGGCACAGATCTTATCTGTGGACTTTTCGTCACCCTAAATTATCCAGAAAATTTCTTTTGCCTGTTTTCTGCGGCGGATCCACTATATCGTGCATCACAGATCTTCCTCTGTATTCAAATATCTCCCTTGTTTTGATGGAACACAAGCCATGGCCTCCAGTCATGCAATAGAATATTAGTTTCTAATAATTTGTGTGCTGGGAATGTCCTCCAAATCTCACCCATGATTAGTAGTTTATCTAGGTATAATTCTATGTAAAAATAACTTTTCTATTGAATTTTGAAGCCATTTTCACTATTGTCAGATGCTAGTATCTAAAAACTAAAATATCTTTGTTTTGTTTTAGTTTTTGGATGACAGTATCCAAAGACTAAAACTTTTTTTCTTCTTTTTTTAATAAACTCTTTCTGAAGTCAATGGCTTTATTTTTCATTAATGTGGCTGTATCATTTCAGTATTGTAAATTTTTTCTTTTGTCATAGTCAGTTTTCCCAAAGAGTAACCTGATAAACTCCTGCATAGGTTGCATAAGCCCAATTTCTAGTGTTCCTAGAGTCTGGCTGGGGAAAGAATTAATATTATTATGCCACTTACTAAATAGACTTTTATTTAATCCATCTTTAATATAGTACCTATGCTTCCTTCTGCCGAACCTAGATTTTCTGAGTCCCAAATTAATCTGTTACCCTAGGTTGAAAAAGAGAAAATTGTCCCAACTGTCAGGCTGGGAAGAGGATCGGGTTGTCTAACTGTTTTGTACAGAGAAATTTAACTAAGGCACCTTTTTTTCTACCTTAACTGAACGACTACTCTCAGAGAAAATTTCTGACCCTTTCTGAAGTACATTGTTTAAGTCTGTTTTGGAATTTCTCTCAATTGCTAGTTTAAATTTTAGGTTTTTGATTTCTGTTCAGTCTAGTACTACACTTCTATCTTTATAGTTTTTCAACACATTTTCCTTTTGCTGCATTCTTTCTTCCCATGGGTTTATTTTTAACTTAACACTAGTAAAAGTTCAGTGTGTGAATATACATATATATATATTTCAATATATATATTCAATATGTATTTCAAATATATATATATATATATCAAATCAAAATATTTCATGCTTAACTGCAACCACACTATTCATTCATAAAATGTGTTATATGATCATTTATATGATGACCTTCAGGGTCACTCCCTTTATCTCCATGACTGAACTAGTAGGTGTCCTCCTACAGGATATCTTATTAGACAATAACAGCCACCTGATTACTTCTCTGTATCCTCGGCTTACTGTAAGCCCTTTGAGAAGGCAGATAACGTCTTCTTTCCCATTGTATCTTCAGATTATGGCACAGTGTCTATCATGACATAACACTCAATAAGTACTTATTAATTACTGAGTGATTATACTGTGATACATCGGCCCTCCACATTCTTATCATTGCACTCTTGAGTCTGTTTATTAAGAATGGAGCTATTCTTATCTGAACTATCTTGAAATGCAATCAAATCATTTTTTTTTTTTTCACTGTATTCCTTAATTTTTGCTCTTCATTGTCAAGAATTCAAATGTCAGCCGGGCGTGGTGGCTCATGCCTGTAATTCCAGCACTTTGGAAGGCCGAGGCGGATGGATCACGAGGTCAGAAGTTCAATACCAGCCTGGCCAAGATAGAGAAAACCCCTCTCTACTAAAAACTACAAAAATTAGCCAGGCACGGTGACAGGCTCCTGTAATCCCAAATACTCGGGAGGCTGAGGCAGGAGAATCGCTTGAACCCAGGTGGCAGAGGTTGCAGTGAGATGAGATCACGCCACTACACTCCAGACTAGGTGACAGAATGAGACTCCATCTCAAAAAAACAAAGCTAAACAAAACAAAACAAAAAAAGAATTCAAATGTTAACAGACACAAATTAGTCGCTGCTTGTTTAGTTAAAATAACTAAAAAAGAAATTGCCCTCTTGGAGTTAAATTTTAATAAGGAAAATTGGACATATACATAAATGGTGATAATACCATTCATTTGTTATTCCAACTTTTCATTTATTCAACAGACAAGACTGGGTGTGGTGGCTCACGCCTATAATCCCAACACTTTGAGAGGCTGAGGTGGAAGGATGATTTGAGTCAATAGTTTGAGACCAGCCTCAGCAACATAGTGAGACCCCATATAAGCAGAAAAAAATAAAAATTAGCTGAGCATGGTGGCACATGCCTGTAGTTCTAGCTACTCAGGAGGCTGAGGTGGGAGGATCACTTGAATCCAGGAGTTCACGGCTGCAGTAGAGCTATGATTGTGCTGCTGCACACCAGCTCAGATGACAGATTGAGGTATTATTTCAAACAAAGAAACAAACCAAATATAAATAAATATTGAAGAATTACTCTATGCCTAGCCTAGCCTAGCATTGTTTTAAGCACTGGGCATACAGGGGTAAACAAAACATACAAAAATTATCTTCATGCAATTTATGTGTGGCAGAGGTAAAGAGAAAATAAATAAATATATAGTTACTCAAATGGTGATAAGTCCTCTAGATAGTTGTACAGCATGTAAAGGTATAGCATATGCAGGGGATGGCTTACTATTTTATGTAGGGTGGTCTTCGAAGGTCTCATTCTTAGGAGACATTGAGCAGGAGCTGAAAGAAGAAAAGTAATGAGTTGTGTGGATGTGAGAGAGATGAGAATTGTCCTCACTGCGATTGCATGTGCAAAGGTGAGCTGGGAACTGTTCACTCTGTTTTATGAACAGTGAGAAGTCCTCTGGCTAGACAGCAGGAGCAATGGGGTGACTAAAGGATGAGCAGCTTGTAGGGAGAATGGAGCCTGATTATGTAGGTCCTTACAGGTCATTTAAAATTTTTACCTTTGTGTTAACTGAAATAAGAAGACTTTAGATAATTCTGAGTAGAATTACAACAATATCTATTTGATGCTATGAAAAAATGATTCCTCAATGGTGGAAGCTTGAAAGAGGGGGGTGACGTAGCTGTGGGAAAGGCACAGAGCCCTACTCAACACAAAGGGGAAAATGTTTTAAGCCACTTAGGGAAACAGCAAATGTTATCACATCCAGGATACAGGTAAATTTAGGTTTTAAATATGGGCAAATTTGCTAATGCAAGTTGATAGCCATCATCTTTAAAATCCTGAGGTTTGGCCTCCATGGCATTATTTACCTATCTTAAATTCCCAGCTTTCTTGAGCCCAGTGTCTTATATTCATGGAAGCTTTGAGACAAAGTTTGCTGATTTCTATGACATGGGAAACATTTGAAATGTTAATGGTGATGGCAGAATATCTGTCACTTACGTTGCACATATGTAATATATTAAGTTTTCCAGATACTCATTCTAGGGGAGAAAAAAAAGATACTTATCAAAATTATCACAAGATAGCAGACAGCCTACGACATTAAGGCTGTCATGGTCTATTAAATACAGCAAATATGCATGGGAAATACTGCATTAGTTTCCCACAACTAAAATATTTTATTAACCCCCCTTTTCCTCTCCTGGCTAAAAAGTCAAAATTGTTCTTACTTACCTCCTTGTTTATTCTTACACAAACTTCAAATATTTTGGTTATTTTTGCAATGTCTCTCTTTACTCCTAGTTATTACACAGGTTGTAAAATCCAGAACCCGGGTCCAGACAGGTTTTAACAGTACTTGTAAGTGTGGTAAAATGATTATGTTATTATTAAGTTCCAGAACTTTGAACAATGTGAAGGAGACTGTATGTGTGTTTTACATTTTATTATATTAAGTAACTTTTTCTTTTTTTTTTATTATTATACTTTAAGTTCTAGGGTACATATGCATAACGTGCAGGTTTGTTACATATGTGTATCTGTGCCATGTTGGTGTGCTGCACCCATCAACTCGTCAGCACCCATCAATTCATCATTTATATCAGGTATAACTCCCCAATGCAATCCCTCCCCCACCCCCTCCCCATGATAGGCCCCAGTGTGTGATGTTCCCCTTCCCGAGTCCAAGTGAGCTCATTGTTCAGTTCCCACCTATGAGTGAGAACATGCGGTGTTTGGTTTTCTGTTCTTGTGATAGTTTGCTAAGAATGATGGCTTCCAGCTGCATCCATGTCCCTACAAAGGAGGCAAACTCATCCTTTTTTATGGCTGCATAGTATTCCATGGTGTATATGTGCCACATTTTCTTAATCCAGTCTGTCACTGATGGACATTTGGGTTGATTCCAAGTCTTTGCTATTGTGAATAGTGCCGCAATAAACATACGTGTGCATGTGTCTTTGTAGTAGAATAATTTATAATCCTTTGGGTATATACCCAGTAGTGGGATGGCTGGGTCATATGGTACTTCTAGTTCTAGATCCTTGAGGAATTGCCATACTGTTTTCCATAATGGTTGAACTAGTTTACAATCCCACCAACAGTGTAAAAGTGTTCCTATTTCTCCACATCCTCTCCAACACCTATTGTTTCCTGATTTTTTAAAGATTGCCATTCTAACTGGTGTGAGATGGTATCTCATTGTGGTTTTGATTTGCATTTCTGTGATGGCGAGTGATGATGAGCATTTTTTCATGTGTCTGTTTGCTGTATGAATGTCTTCTTTTGAGAAATGTCTGTTCATATCCTTTCCCCACTTTTGGATGGGGTTGTTTGTTTTTTTCTTGTATATTTGTTTGAGTTCTTTGTAGATTCTGGAAATTAGCCCTTTGTCAGATGAGTAGATTGCAAAAATTTTCTCCCATTCTGTAGGTTGCCTGTTCACTCTGATGGCAGTTTCTTTTGCTGTGCAGAAGCTCTTTAGTTTAATGAGATCCCATTTGTCAATTTTGGCTTTTACTGCCGTTGCTTTTGGTGTTTTAGACATGAAGTCCTTGCCCATGCCTATGTCCTGAATAGTACTACCTAGATTTTCTTCTAGGGTTTTTATGGTAATAGGTCTAACATTTAAGTCTCTAATCCATCTTGAATTAATCTTCGTATAAGGAGTAAGGAAAGGATCCAGTTTCAGCTTTCTACTTATGGCTAGCCAATTTTCCCAGCACCATTTATTAAATAGGGAATCCTTTCCCCATTTCTTGTTTCTTTCAGGTTTGTCAAAGATCAGATGGCTGTAGATGTGTGGTATTATTTCTGAGGACTCTGTTCTGTTCCATTGGTCTATATCTCTGTTTTGGTACCAGTACCATGCTGTTTTGGTTACTGTAGCCTTGTAGTATAGTTTGAAGTCAGGTAGCGTGACACCTCCAGCTTTGTCCTTTTGACTTAGGATTGTCTTGGCAATGTGGGATCTTTTTCGGTTCCATATGAACTTTAAAGCAGTTTTCTCCAATTCTGTGAAGAAACTCATTGGTAGCTTGATGGGGATGGCATTGAATCTATAAATTACCTTGGGCAGTATGACCATTTTCACGATATTGATTCTTCCTATCCATGAGCATGAAATGTTCTTCCATTAGCTTGTGTCCTCTTTTATTTCACTGAGCAGTGGTTTGTAGTTCTCCTTGAAGAGGTCCTTTACATCCCTTGTAAGTTGGATTCCTAGGTATTTTATTCTCTTTGAAGCAATTGTGAATGGAAGTTCATTCATGATTTGGCTCTCTGCTTGTCTGTTACTGGTGTATAAGAATGCTTGTGATTTTTGCACATTAATTTTGTATCCTGAGACTTTGCTGAAGTTGCTTATCAGCTTAAGAAGGTTTTGGGCTGAGATGATGGGGTTTTCTAAGTATACAATCATGTCATCTGCAAACAGGGACAATTTGACTTCTTCTTTTCCTAACTGAATACCCTTGATTTCTTTCTCTTGCCTGATTGCCCTAGCCAGAACTTCCAACACTATGTTGAATAGGAGTGGTGAGAGAGGGCATCCCTGTCTTGTGCCAGTTTTCAAAGGGAATGCTTCCAGCTTTTGCCCATTCAGTATGATATTAGCTGTGGGTTTGTCATAAATAGCTCTTATTATTTTGAGGTACATTCCATCAATACCGAATTTTTAGCATGAAGGGCTGTTGAATTTTGTCAAAAGCCTTTTCTGCATCTATTGAGATAATCATGTGGTTCTTGTCTTTGGTTCTATTTTATTGATACCCACTGTTTTCTCATTCTTACAATGAACTAAAGGAGTGAATATGACTATACCTAATAGTGATGGGGACCAAACCATATTGTCTAGTTCTTGTGATATTTTTGAGACAATAGGTATTTTTTTAATTCCTTATTTTGCTATGTTTACCAAGATACCTATTGCTACAAATAGGCACATACAAAGTGAATGGTTAATTCTCTTTCACTTAATAGGTGTAATTTGTGTAATTAACTGTGGTTTAATAATCATCTCATCATTTTCTTAGTGCTATTGTCTCCGCGTGCACCCACTGATCTTAACAAGCCACAAGAATCGCAGTATTATGCCCTCGGTACAGTTCTATGTTACCCTGCCCATTATAGGCCTATTATCTTTGCAACATGAATAAAACTGTTCCACGCAGAAAAGTACTCTCTAGAATAATAATAATTTTACATAGAAATGCCTGATGTAAAACAATGACATGCGGCAGCATTCATGTGTTTACTTTGAAGTCAGTAATGCATGAGACTGTGGTTTCCAAATGGATGCCCTTGTTTTATGACTTACCCACTATAGCCAACTTGGTATCCAGGCCAATTTAGCTATGCTGGGTTTAGCCTGATTCAAATAAAGTGAATGGTGTGTTCAATTTCCATGTGGGATACTTAACAGTTTCAAGAAAAAGACTTCAGCATCCTTAAGTGACAATATAATTGCGGCCAACCATTTCACAGATGTATGTATATGGTCACCAGAGAATGAGATAAAATGAAAGATTTACAACACAAAGTTACTGCATTATTTCGGTGTGGCAAGTTCCGTTCTAAATCACAGGGGAAACAAAGCTTATGTATTTGTTATGGTAACCATTGGAGGTAGATAATATCATTATTCCTTTTCCATAGATGAGGAACTGGAGGAACAGAGAAGTTAAATCAACTATCTCAAGTTATAAGACTGGTAAGGTATACAGCTGGGATTTTAACCCTGGAAGTTTGGCTTAGATAATGTAACATATGACACTAGCATATCCCCAAGTAGTGATGTCCATAAATCTTTTTTATGAGGACATGGATATAACTGGCCTTGAAGAATCTTGTCTTCACTCTCTTCCAAGCTGGCATTTTAATTACTCACTAATATCTCATTTAAAATATGTTAATAATTTTAAAAATATATATTTTTAATATTGTTCTTTGGGAATGCATGAGAGCTACTATGTGCTAAAATTATATGATCAGTTTTAATTTTATTTAGTTCTATAGGACTGAGTCACCTAAAATATGATAAAAGCAGTAAGTAAGGCATACATTGAACAGATACCAAGACTTTTCTAAAAAGCCTGATGTTAGGCTGGTTGGCAAAGAATATGGATCAGTGAATATTTAATACACACTGGTGATAATTCACCTAATAGCACAATTGGATATTTTTAGAGTGATAGGAAGATGCCCATTGATACTTTATAAGGAAATAATGGGTCATCACAGGCTATACTTAAAGAGTTTAAGTACTCACAAACATATATAAACATGTAGAGATAGATAGATAGATAGATAGATAGATAGATAGATAGATAGATAGATAGATATGTGAGGGATAAATCATTTGAAATGTAAGTCAAACTGCTTCAGCTAGTTTAAGCAAAGTAGAAGATTGTGTAGTTTTGTATCTTAAAATCATGTGAAGTCAGGAGTAGATCTGACCTTTTTATGCATGTGTTACAGAGTGAAGCACTGATGACCCTTGGTTCTAAACACTTATTCTAGAATGTTTGTATAGTGAACAGCCTTGGAAAATGGAGATAGCGTCACCCTCTAGAACAAGAATAAGGCATGCTTAGGACCATCATAAAATATTTGTTATTCCTAAACTCGGAGTTCCTCTTCCGTAATGCCACCTACTTGTTTACAGATATAATCTGGTATTCTTCCTATCACCATAGGGGAATTAGGACTTTGAGAAAACATGCAAAAATGACGATTCTGTGACCACTGCTATTGCTCTGAGTAATACACTGCCCTTTGTCTTTAATCCATGAGTCTTGTATATTATACCAGCATTCACAAAACTGTGGCAGGCTAATTCATTAGCCTGAAAATTTGGTAAAATATCAGACATCACAGTTGTTTACATTGAATACTAAAGAGGTTTATTTCATCCAGATTCAAATATCCAAAATATTTCTTGTCCTTCTCTTCAAGGTTTTGTTCATATTTCACATTCTCAGTATGGCACATACTTCCCTTAAATTTGAAATTTTCTGTTTCTCTTCAGAATCTCCTACCTTATTTCCTGATTATTTTTTTCATAACATTTCTCTCTGTCCATATATATACACATGTGCGTGTGCATGCACACACATATATGTATATATTTTAATTTGTATCTGCATCTTCTCACAAAAATATAAACTCCCTGAGGATAACAATTTTCTTCATCTTTATTAACAACTGCTATGTTCCTAGTGTACCAAGAATGTTATCTATAACATAGTGGGTACTAAAGTGTTTAGTGAATAAATGAGTGATTTCACTATATAAAATATCAGAGAGTTTGACATACATGTTATTCTCAGTTCAATCATCTTGCTCAGATAATTTGAAAAATATAATTATACCAGTCTGGATTACCTATCCCCTGCTATGCTCAGGAAGACAGCTGCTATTACTGCAAGAAAGGTGGAGATGAAGCCTAGAGGTAAAACCTATAAAATCACATAAGAAATAAGCAAGCAAACAAACAATAATAATAATAATAATAATAATAATAATAATAATAATAGAGTGGCTCTCTGGTTGTCCCTTTGGAATCGAATTCCATAGAGTTTTATATATTTCGAAAAACATATCCTGGCATCTCACATAAAACAGCCCCACATAAAACTGGAAATAGTAGTCTTCCCTTCCCAAGGGACATGCTCATGCGTAACTACTTATACAGCTATGAGTAGAGAACTTGTGAATAAAGAACCTCCTGTTTAATCAAACTTAAGTGTGTCACTTTGTGATACATCTAATTAATCCAAACACAGCTGCCTAATCTACAAATGAAAGTGCAAACTTTACTTTTTCTAAAAATGACAAACAGAGTTTTATAAACCTGTATCGGTCATTTAATGTAAGCTGTAAAGACCATTTCTTGGAAATATTGCAAACAAGAACTTATTCAGATGTTCAGCATTTTGTCCAAATATTGTTAGCCAATCAGCATCTCTCTGAGACTTTGTTTTATAAACATGGGACAGAGACTGTTTGTTTGTTTCTGCTTTTAAAGAACACACTCTCTTTTCATCCTTCACCCTCATCTCATATACCCTAACCTGGGTTTCCTACTTAACAGTAAAACTTTCCCCCAGCTTTCCATCTTTGGACCCATAATTTTTATCTTCTCTTGACATGGCAAACTATTTAACATATGACAAAATTTTCCACCACAGAACAAAATGCAATCATAATCATCATACATTTTGTATAATTTTTATACAAAAAATAAGGAAATAGGAAGCAATATAATAGGCAGAAAAAATATTCCATATACTGGCAGATATGTGACAGTACATCCATTTTTAAATCATGTTCCTGGAGGTGTAGAGAGCTCTAGGCTGAAAAGTTTCTTTTAGCTGTGTTTTCTTAGCTTGAATGTTCTTTCATGTACTGTCCACATGACACTAAACAGAACAACAGATTCTTATTTCGAAAGTAATATCATGTAGATGTCTATGTTCCCATGAAACAGTTTTAAGCACGAAGGTGATGTGTTATGTGTTGAGAAATGTTGGACTTGTTTTGGCCGGAATTGAGGTTTCTCAATACTTGTCCCTTAACACTTAAATGACCATCTGTCATTTTCAATCTGGAGGGCTCCATTGCCAAACGTTCAGTATTAGACTTCTTGCTGAGACAGCAGTGCTTGTGTCTAGGTACTAAACTTGTATTTTCTTCTTTCCAATCAACCATACATCTTTCTAATCAACAGTTTCTGTCTTGGTTTCTACCACAGACTAACATGAAACAACATACTCCCTTGGAAAAACAGTATTAATTGGCTTTACGTCCCTCAGGATACTTCCAAGTGGATTTTATTTATTGGAAGAATAATTCACAAGGGAATAGCTTAAGAATAAGTCTGGAAGAAATAGGTTTCCTCATATCCCTCTGGCTTTCCCAAACATCACTATTTCTAGTCTCCTCACTTGTCAGCTATCTAGAAGCATTGACCAGTAGCAAAATAACCTTTATTAGAAAAGTGATGTAATTCTCTCTCTCTCGTTTTTGCTTTCAAATGGCCTCCTTAAGTTGAAGCCTGTTGTATTATTGTACATTACTTCAGCTCACAAAGGGTAGCAGACAAAATTCATTCACCATTTTTCTACAAAGTTTTCCAAATATAATTCTTTTTAAGAAATAATGTGTAAGAATGACATGAATAAATATATAAGGCTACAAAAGAAAATCAAATAGAAACTGAAGGAATGGAGAGGATATATTCCTGGTTGTGAAGATTTAATATTATAAAAGCATCTATTGTCACCATAGTAATTTATAAATTCAACACAGAAAACCTTTTAAATAACTTGTCAAGCTGACTCTAAAATTTAGCCGAGAAAATATTAAGAATATTTTTTAAAGTGAAAAAGAAGAATGGTGGAGAAATGGTCATAACAAATATTTGTATAAATATGCATAAACATATCTATCAAGTACAAAAATACAGTAGTTAAAACAATTGGTATCAGCTGAAGGCAGGGCAAAGATAAAGCAGACAATTGAAAAACAAAACAAACCTAAATATATATGATATTTAATATATAACAAGGTTGTCATTTTGAAGACATAGAACACTCTATTTAACAAACTGCATTAGACAATTGTCTATACACATGGACTAAATAAAATTTGAGTTCCATATTACATATAAATAATATACTGCTAGATATTCTAAAGACTTAAAAATAAAACATAATTAATATAGTGTAAATAAGACGGGCAAAGATTCAACCACCGTGCAGTGACTGGTTTGAATCCCTTGCAGAGGACAGAGAGAAGAAACTTATCTTTCTAGCTCAGGATCTGTCAACTCTCAGGGCCTTAACCCAAGCAGTTTCACATTCCGTGATGTGGGTCTTGCAATATTGCTCAGGCTTTTTCACCACTGAAAAAAAGAATGGAAATGATATTAAGAATAACAGACTCGAGGGACACAATTGTTGGAAATCTCTCTTTTTCTGTCTCTATCTCTGCCTATCCCTTTTTGTCAACATCATTTTCCACTACTATGGGTGCTTTTCTCTTTATTACAGGGACCATAAAAACATGCAGGATCCATACACTGTAGTGATCCTAGATGATGAAGGATTATTTTTCTATGTTTTGGTATATAAAATTCCAGGGAAGGACTCAGATTATCCTACTTCTGTTTCATTGTTCATATTTAACTTATCATTAAGACCAGATATATGAGATATATATTACTTAACTGTAAACCAAATAATGCTGCATAAAGAACCAACCATATCTCAATACACCAGCATTTATTAAGCTCACAAGTTCAAAGGACAGTTCATCTGGTCTAGTCAGCTCGGCTCTGCTCCCCACACATCTATCATCTTCCTTCTAGCTTAGACATGCTTTTTTCATGGTGATGGCAGAGTCACAAGATGGCAAGAAGAAACATACAAGGGTTCTTTGGGTCTAGGATTCTGTCTAGCACACTGTTATACTTCATTTTATTGATCAAAGCAATTCACATGATCACATGACTAAATCCAAAGTTAAGGGAAATGATAGTAAATATACTGCACTTCTTTAAGATCCTTCTTGTAAAGGGACTGAAGGATCACATAGCAAAGAGTATGAATCCAGAAGGAGTAAAGAATTCAAGCCAGTAATGGAATTGAATTCAAGAAATGGTGAATGGTTCCACTGAGATTTATGCTTACTCCCATGATCTTAAAATAAGAGCCTGTTTTCAGAAGACAGAAAAAAGAGGAGTTTGATAGAGCTAATGCTAACTTGACCACACACAAAATCATATATGTAAACTAGTTTTACAGACAGGTTTAATGGCATAAATATGAAATCCTTTAAAGAAGAGAGGTACTTTCGTTGTTAAAGTGTATAGATGTCCACAAGTCCTTCATTCTCAGTAACCTCTTCTTTCTTCTAGACCTTTGTGTACTCTGCGTATTAGAAATGAGTAAACAGCAAACCCATACCCTGCTGTTATCAGAGGGAATATTGAGCAGTATTACAGAGAAAGTGCCACAGAATTCATATTTCTATTCAACTAACTGAAACTGAAGTTACTTTTTCACCAAGTAGTATAAACTCTTTTGCTGCTACAGGGATTGCAGAGAACACAGATGAACAAAAGACAGAATCTGTGGAAAGCTATATTATCATAAAAGTGAAAAACAATGGGTTGTTCACCAATTATTATTAGTTGTAAACTTTTTTTTTTTTTACTGGATAGAAGCTCTAACAATACAGTGGAATACATTTTAATAAACTGTGGCCTGTTTCTATGTGTGGCAAATTGTAGATAATTTTAATAAAATTTGTAAAGCAACATAGAAATAATATTATTTTAAAATATTAATGCAGGCCTAATACAAGGAAATGATCTCCAATACAGAACTATAAAAGGACAAAAATGTATCAATGTAACATAGGAAAAATACAGAAAAATAAATGTCATATGTCATTAGTGAAAATTAATATCACTTTAATTATAAGATTTTTAAGTTCTTACTAGTTTTAAACACATAGTTTTTTTTTTAACATTTAAAAATATTGAAATTAAGGAGAAGTTCTTTCATGTATTGTTACTGATGGATGTCTGGCCTGTTAGAAACAAAATACTGGTTAACAGTACAGACTTTTCATTCAGACATCTTGGTATATTAACCTAGTACTCAACTACATACTGTCTGTGCTGGAGCTCTAAAAGGAGTCATCTTTCCCTGTGACCAGTGTTTGAATGAGGTCAGGAGGTTAGATACATAATTACTGGGGTTATATGGAGGTGGAGTAACAGAGTGTATGATGGATGGGCAATTCAAATATATTATCCAATTTATGTTAAACACTATCAACCCATTAGTTTCTGTTAAATTCCTTCATTTTAGGTCCTTCATGCCACTTACTAATATTGTTATTTATTTACTTATTCTATTTATTTTTAACCCCTACTAAGTATAAGCCTTATGACGACGGGAAATATATGCTATGTTTCCTGCTGTATCCCCAGAGTATAGAATAGTGTAGGATCACAGTACACAATCAGTGTACATTTGTTAAATCAATTTGTTATCTACTCTTCAATCAGGAAATGAACAAAGAAACTCGGTCAGAAGAGAACAGGAAATTTGGAACCTTGTTATCTTACATTCTCATTATGTCTGTGTGTGTGTGTGTGCATGTGTGTGTGTGCAAATTTATACATGCTAATATGTCTGCATGAATTAAAGTCTCACTATTCTCTCTTTTTAACATTTCTTTTGTGGATATTATGTAAACTTGGCCTATGTTAACAACTAATCATGACCTGCAAACATTACTGTTGACTCAAAAATAATTCAATTCTCGCAGGAAGTAATTTACACAGTAACAGAACTGACTATCTTAGGAAGTCATTTTTACAATTAATGTAAAACTATCCTTGATCATACAGATCGATAAGTCCAATTTGCCTACATCTGTAGGCTTTACCACGTGTATTATTGCCTTTGATGCATTGATTGAAGAGGAAGGAGTTAATGTAGCTCCAAAAATGCACTATACATTCTGATCCTAGATATTAAGGATGTTTTAGATTCTACCAGGGAAAACACTAAAACATAAATAGAAATGAATTATGGTGTTATTTAATTAACTGGGAAGTTCAATGTGCACTAGAGACAATTTATTACAATAAATAGAGCATCCTATGCTTTCAGTGCATTGTAATGAATATAAATCAAGGATTTTTTTTTTCCTCAAAGAAAAACATTCACCAGTTTCCTATAAACTGTACCTAAGGGCCTCATTAAATTAATACTTCAGTAGAACGCTTCATTATTTTGGCAGACATTATGTTATGGGGCATCTCTGCCACATTCGACATCATTCATCACTCATTTCTCTGTGAAACACTCCTCTTTTAGCTCACATGAGATCTGTGCTCTCCTGCTTTTCCTCCTAACTTTCTACAACATCTCCTGTTCGGTTCTTCATAGCTTCTTCCAACAATCATCTCTTAACTGTTGAGGGTTCCCAGAGTTTTCTTCATGCCACAATTTTCTCTAAGCACAGCATACTGAAAAAGTACTTACCATTTCTCCTAAAATTAATCTCAACTTCAGTAATTAACATTTCATTTGGTGGCATGGTTATTCAGTCTGTTATTCAAGCTAGAATACTTGAGTTCACCTCTGACGCATTCCTCTCTTCTTTTACCACATCCATTTAATCCAAACTTGTGTTCTCTTTGTCTCTACCATGTATTTCAAGTCTATCTTCTCCACTTCAATCTTACCATGGATCCAATGAACACACTCGTTTATCTCATTTGAATTGCCTCCACAGTCCTCTAGCCAATTTTGCTGTGTCCCAACACAGCCAATGGACTGAGAATTTAAATTCAAATTCATCTTTTGCAGTTGTTTTTAAAATATCTGGAAAAATATAGAGTAAAGATTATGATATTAAGTAATCCTGTCATATTTGTGCTGAATCTTTGCCTATTAGTTGCATATTCTCACGCCAAACTCACAGTATACAAAAACTACCAACATCTGGGATAGTAAATGATATTCAAATTAAATTGCTTTACCACATATCTAGAGAATAACAATCAACAGGATACATAATAAAGATACATAATACATGACTATTACAATGCTCAGTTCTTCCTATGAAACTGATTCTTTTTAAATTGTCCTAACAAATATTTTTTCATCATGCCACTTAGTCGAAAAATTTTAATTATTGTTCATTGCTTTTAATGTCATGTGTAAACTAGTTAATTATTTAAAGCATTGTTATTTTATCTCACTGTATCTTTTAAATTGTGGCCTCTACTACTTCCTCAAAAAGATTCTGATTTAATCAATTTTTTTAAATGTTCAAAATATTGTGCACAAGATTGACTTTGCACTTCTCTTTTAATAACATCTGTTATTAACACCACCATTCAACTTCATTGTCCAAACCTATAAATCTTTCAAGGCCTAATTGAAGTCCAACTACGTTCCCTGAAGTCATTCCAGAACTATTTAGTTCCTTGAGTTATTGCCATTCTCAGAGAATTATTGCCTGAAATTTTAATTAGTAAATTAATTGTATATGGTGCAATCTTTTTAACTCTTTAATATTTTTAATTTTAATATTTTATTTATACTTGATATTATTACATTTTATTTCTGAGAGGAAATACTCTGTTTCATAACTATTTATAACTTATTGAATGTCTTCCATGATCTATAATGGCCTTGAATTTTATTTTAAAGATAAATATTTAACTTAATCATCATATTATTATACTAATGTACTTGTCTCCTCAGATTTTATTTTTGCCCAATAATACAACAGTTTAAAAATATTTATAGATCATTTAAAAAGTGCTTAAATAGAAATTATGAAAATAAAATTGGACAGCTTCTCTACATCTCGTATTTAATTTTAAAAATGTAACCTTTTTGAGGTAGAATACATCAAAATTATTTTACACAATCATGCTAATTTTTAATTTTTATTTTCTTTTATCTTAGTAAATAATTTTAAAATAATTATAAAATACTATTAAGCTTATCCACCACTGCTGAAATAGTATAAAGTGTTCTTTATGAGATGCTGAAGCAAAATGTATCAACTTGCTACATAAATACAACTTAAAATTTTTATTATAGAGGCAGGCACAGTCAACTGATCTGTATATCACAATACAACCAGTAAATGAAATAAACAAAATGGAGTATCACAAATCAATTTTTCAAGCTTCTACCAAAATAGCTGAAATGGCCTCCTCATAAATTAATTAAGAACTAAGGTAAGATGCTCGATAGAATGTAAAACCTTAGATATAATTTTAATTTCAGAGATTTAGAATGCACAGATTTTTTTCTTTATTTTTAATAGTCTTGGGTAGTTGGAGGATTGCAGAATGAAAATAGTAGGCAAACACCAGTAGAAATATTCTTTTCCATTTTTATGGTTGTAATGAGTTATAACGTAGGCTTTTTTGAGCTTATTAAATGTCCCTGTAGGATCCTGGCAACTTTCATTTGGAATACAATAGAATACTTGCACTTGAGCTACATATCTTTTGAAATAGCAGGATACAAGGCAGCCCTGATATTCAGACTGTCCTGTCAATAATTTCTATTAAGATTAGTGTCTAAGTATATTTAGGAATCTGGCTGACAAGAGGCATTTAATGAAACTTTTTATGACACACCATTCTTTTTTGTTAAATGAAAACAAAGAGATCTAGACATAGTACTGTTATGGAGAGTAATTTATAAATTTTTCAATTATTAAAATGCTTTTGTCTAAATGAGTTTCAGAACTATCGAACATTGTACTTTCAAAACTACAAACATTATAAGTTAAGAAGTACCATTTTTCTTAGATTGGCAGGTCACTAATAATTTTTGAACCTAAATTTTGACCATACTTAGAGTCTTTTAAAGTCAAGAAAATTGTTGAAACGACAAATGTTATAAAAAGTATATAAATACACTCTAAAAAGCAATCCAAATATTCTGATACAAGATTGCATATATTACAGGGAAATACATATAATAAAAGAACAATAAAACTGAGTGGAGACTAAAAGCAGAGGTATTTGAATTAAAATATAATTCATTTCCTCAATAGGTTAGTTGTTGATAATATGATACTAATAATTCTATATAATTAAATTCATAGATTAGAAATTCATACCAATTAAAGATGATGTTTTCTCATGTATTAGAAACCAACCTGATACTTTCTTGCTTATAACATTATTGCTCTCCGTGAAGATAAGATCACCAGTGGTGAGAGTCAGAAGTCATTTTAGATAACTAGAATATAACCACTTTTTATTGCAATTCACCTTGACTTGAGAAAGGCAAAATATAACTAGAGTTTCTTCTATAAACATATATAATGTATCAAACTTTGAATAAAAATGTAATTATCAAAGCAAATATAATGAAATCATGGGAAAGAACAACAGCATGTATTTCTGAATCAATTTTGTGTCCTAGGTCCCTTTGAAAATTGATGAAAGATATGGACCCTCTATTTAGAAAAAGTAGATGTTCACTTAAACAAAAATATAATGATAAATTACAAAAGTTTAATGAATCCTGTAATACCTGGCCATGGACTCAAAGAGGTCCATGAAGACCAAAGTTATTATTCTGTGTTAATCTAATGCAAGTTTGAAATGCTAGATAGAATGCAGCAATTTGATGTAAGATAAAAACAAAAATTATAAACATACTGCTTTAAATCATTTGAGTATGAGTTGAAAAGGGGAAAATAAGGAAGAAAGGAACAAACAAAGAGAAAGGAAAAGGAGATTAAGGCATTCTCACTCGTCTGATAAAAATTCAACTTCTAACATCACCTCTGTTAGAAGTTGCAGGGGTCTCCAGTCACTGAGCCATGGACCACCAGTACTGGTCCCTAGCTTGTTAGGAACTTGGATACATACCAGAAGATGAGAGGCTGGTAAGCCAGCATTACTCCCTGAGCTCCACCTCCTGTCAGATCATCAGCAGCGATGACAATAGGAATGTGAACCCAATTGTGAACTGCCCATGTGAAGGATCTAGGTTGCACACTTCTTATGAGAATATAACTAATACCCGATGATCCGAGGTGGAACAGTTTCATTCCAAAACTATCTCTTCATCCCCATTCGTGGAAAGACTATCTTCCATGAAACCAGTCCCAGTCCAAAAAGGTTGGGCACCACTGTCCTAAAGTATAGTTATAATAAAGAGAGACAGGTACAGTATACACAGTTGTACCAACTGATCAAATGATCTGTGAAAATCATAATTCATTATAAAAGTTTTGCTTTGATCCCTTTAGCCATGCATACATTTGAATGGCATGTCCATCTAAAAAAAGTTGTGGTTGAAGAAAAAAAAAAAAAAAAAAAAGAGTGCCTTTTCCTGACCTAATTTTTTAAATTGAGTTAACATTTAGAGTAGTTTTAGGTTCAGAGCAAAAGTGAACAGAAAGTTAGTACAGACAGTTTCCACATCTCCCTTCCTATCTTCCCTGCTCCAAAACCCACAGAGACAGCTTTCCCATTGAACATGTTGCAGCAGTGTGGTATATTTGTTATAAAAAATTAACCAACCCTCACACATCACTCACTACCACCCAAAAGTCCCAAATTTACCTGATGGATCCTTCTTTGTGTTGTACATTCTTTGGGTCTTGACAAATGTATAATGCCATATATACTCCACTTTAGTATCATATAAAATAGTTTAACTGCCCTAAAAATCCTCTGTGCTCCACCTATGAACCCCTCCTTATCCTGAAATCCCTGTAAATCATTGATTTTTTTTTTTCTGGTTTTTGTTTTTTACTGCCTTTATGGTTTTACCTTTTTAAGAATGTCATGTAGTTGAAATTATTCGGTAGGTAACCTTTTCAGATTGGCTTTTAAAGTTCCTTTTTCTTGCAGTATCACAGTTCATTTCCTTTTAGTACTATAATATTCCTTTGTCTGGATGTACTACAATTTATTTGTTCATTCACCTACTGAAGGATATCTTGGTTGCTTCTAAGTTTTGGCAACTCTAAATAAAGCTATTATAAACATTTGTGTGCAGGTTTTTGTATGGACACAAGTTTCAAGAGTGTGATTGCTGGATCATACGGTAAGAGCATATCAAGTTTTTTAAGAAAATGCCATTCTGTCTTTTAAAGTGACTATACATTTTGCATTTCCACCAACAATATAAGAGAGTTCCTGTTGCTCCACATCCTCACTAGCATTGAAGTTGTCAGTGTTTTGGATTTTAGCCATTCTAATAGGTGTGTAGTGGTATCTTATTGTTGTTTTAATTTGAAATTCTCTAAATACATATGATATTTACATGCCCTAATGTTGAAAAATATGAGAAATAAATTGTATTTGCTTCACTTATTCTTCTGGGAAATCCTTCTGACACAGTGAGATGAATGATAAAAGTTCTCCAATTATATCCTCTCGTTATTTTTGATTTTTAACTCAACAAACAATCTTTGAATTGCCTTAATGAGCTTCTTGAGATAGTAAATTACTACAGTCTCCTGATGTGACCCCCGTGGAAAATTCAAAAATTTTCAAATGAAGTCATGTGTCTGTAAGTTCAGATGTGGGCTCTATTTTTCACATAATATATTACCCATATCATTAGGTGCATCCAAAGTTGACCAGAGGAGAATATGATTTTCATAGATGAAACAATTATGTTGATAGTCTTTCAGTAATTGTCATCAGATTGAAGCAATTAATAAGTGTGCAGTGTTAAATTAATTACATTTATTTTTCACAGGTGACTTAAAAATTTTGTTGTGTCTTTTGTTTCTTTTTTTGGTGGGTCTTAACAAACTTTATTCCAAATTGTCAAAAAAAAAAAAAAAAGTGCTAATTCGGAAACATTTAACAGATTTCATTTAAACTTATATGGTCATAAAACTCAAACTATCAAACAAAAATAGCATTGTGTGCTTAACCACTTTTAATAATGAACCTTTAAGAGAAAACATGTAGAGACTCCCACACAATTTGGGAGCCATTAGGCAACACATATTTAATATTAAGCAAAGATAGCATTAAAAACTAAAAATCCTCAAAGTTCAAGAGAATGCCCAATTAAGTCTTTAACATGCATTTGCACATGAGAAAATAAATATTTTAATTTAAAAGAAACCAAGTATGAGGGCTTACCCTTTCTTCAAATGTAATCTCCTGTCCACCCTTCATTTTATGACTGCATACCCCTCACTCTACTTCATCTACACTGAACCAGTGTTAGTTCAACATGATTGGCTTCACTCAAAGCCCTCTAGATCTCATTTCATATATCCCATTGACCACCATTATTCCCTTACATGTTTGCACAGCCTTATACTGAGTATTACATTGTAACCGAGCTTGAGAATTTCAGGTATCCAAAGGTAATTATATACACACACAATTCTGTTTTATTGCACAGTTCACAATATAGCCGGTGATTATACAGCCAACCACGTTAGGATGAATATTGACTATATAGATGAAAACATCGATTTTGTTCCCAAACACAAATGAAACAAGAAAGACAAACATATTCTCCACCATATAAAGATTTTGTTTACTCTGTGGTACAGTCCTGAGGGCTCATACCACTCTCCGTGTGTTAAATACAGAATTCATAACATTTCTGGTGGCATCAGACATGAAGTATAAGACACAAGACCATAAGTGTCCTGCACTCATGAGCCATTTGTGCCACATACATAACAGAAAGGCCACTTTTAAAGTTATTCAGATATTCAATCACGTTTGCCTTTTTAATTTTTTTATTTATTTTATTTATTTTTTTTTTTTTGAGACAGAGTCTCACTCTATAGCCAAGGCTGCAGTGCAGTGGTGAGATCTTGGCACACTGAAAACTCCGCCTCCCGGTTCAAGCGATTCTCCTGCCTCAGCCTCCCAAGTAGCTGGGATTACAGGCATTTGCCACTATGCCTGGCTAATTTTTTGTATTTTTCATACAGATGTGGTTTCACCATGTTGGCCAGGCTGGTCTCAAACTCCTGACCTCAAGTGATCTGCCCACCTCGGCCTCCCAAAGTGCTGTGATTACAGGCAGAAGCCATTGCACTGGCCTGCCTTTTCAAAATTATAACCACACTAGTTCACATTGAAGGTAAAAACAATAGTTAGAATCTCTTACTAGCAATACATTTTGACTTCAAGTTCAGACAAAGCTGTTGGTTAAAAGTTCTGTAAATTTTTTGTCAAATTTAAGAAATCTATAGGACCTCACAAAACCATCCCTGGTAATGCATTTGCAGTTTGGTCTTCAAAAGCTGTAAAGAGTGACAAATAAATTAAAAAAATATATATACTGAGTTAAAAATTATTAAAAGTATTTATTAATAATTATTTTTAAACGCTACTTATTTGAGATGGCAGAAACCAAAGCATTTTCCTTAGAATTCTCACTTAGCTTGTATTTCACAAAAGTGCTTTAGAACTCAGATTTCTACCATCTATTTGGAGTGTAAAGACAAAAGGAAGCCCAACAAAACCAAAGGCTCAATGGTATCTATTCCTAGGGCCAAGGTATTACCCCAGGCTAACCCACCTGCCCTGTGCTGAGTAACTGGATATGCCTGTTAGTGCTCGGAGTCACACACATGAATGAGTGGGAGAGGCACCAAGGTGCCTTTATTCATTCATTTCTCAAACTCAACTCCCTTCAAATCTTGACTCTATTTAATAGACCAAAGGATGTTACTCATATTTATTTGGTGTCAAATTATTTGTTTAAATCTTTACATCTACAACCTGAATGTAAACTGCAATATCCAGCACAACATTGTCAGACAGAGTTGCTATATGGTTATGTAGCTTCATTACTGCCTGGCTAATGCTTAACATGCTTCATCCTTTACAGCTGAAAGAAGGATGTTCACTGTATTTAACCAGCCATACTGCATTTAGAGGTAAACAGCTTTTATGGACTATTTGCCCAGACACTTTCAGTAAACTACCAACTTGAGGCCCTGATTTTATTTTGGTCAGTATATGCAAATATCCACATGCAATTACCCAGAAAGAAGAAAAACTGGTTAACAAGAAACCTACCGTCATGTCAGATGCTGGAAATCAATCTTTACATATTTACAGAAAGGGTTTTAAGATTCATAATCCACTTTTTCAGTCTGTCTCTTATATTTCATTAGTCAATTGGAAGTGGCATATGAATCATTTTGCTTTCTCTGGAAAAATATTTTCACATTTTCCAATTCCTTTGACAAAGAAGTTTTCGTCTATTAAGGGATGCAAATGCTATTTGGCTATTGCCTACTTTTAGAATTCAAACTAACTCTTCAAATGTTTTCATTTAGAGCATATGCTCTCAAACTATCTTATTGCTTTACTAACACAATGGTAAAATTGGGTTCCCAAAATGTCAAAACCCTAATGGAGTCTTTATTTCCAAGGGTAAAATAAAAGACAGCCAACACTGTGGGATGAAAACTATCCTAAGCCTTTTCCCCTCTCTGTAACATTTAGAAACTAAGAGGAAAAAAGTGGGATTGCATTAACAGACTTCCGAAACAAAATGTTACGGAAGTGTTTATTTTTTAAAAGGAGAGTTTTAAGAGAACAGGATGCTTGAATATGACCAACTCCTACTCAAGGGGAAAAATAACCACAGACCTATGCTGAGATGGCCCCAATAATTCAAAGAAACCACGCTAACCAGAATTTGATCTATACACAATTAATATGAAATTTTTTTTTTAACAAGATGGAACACCTATAACAAAATTTAAGTCCCTTCATCTTTTGGCAATAAAATAAGTGAAATTTACATAAGGATATTTTGGAAGGGTTGAAAGTCACAGTCAGAATCAAATAGAAAACTTTCCAACCTAGAAAGCAAAATGGGAACTTTCATAGCTCCTTAGTCTACCATATCTAAATACAAATAGTATAATGACTATCCAATAGGTACTTAGTTCCAAAACTAATACAAGCAATTTATCATGAAAAGCCTATACCTAATAAGCTGTTTTTCTTCTCTGTTCTGCCCCATTGTCATATGCTTGAGCTTAATGAGGACTATCCTCTGCAGCTGCTCCTGAGGGCAGAGAAGCAAGTAATGGAGTAACAAAGGAAGCCTGAGGAGCCCCTGGACCCTGAGGACCTTCTCTCTGGCTGGTCACAGCCACTTAGGTTTCAATGCAGAAGATTTCAAGACTGGTTTGAGAAAAATAATCTTATTTTGGGGATTAGGTTCCCTGTCAAAGGCCATCAGATGGACAGCTACTTACCAGGCAATTAGCCTAAAGCTCTTAGGTAATGATACAAAACAAAACAAAACAAATCCCTTATATTTTCCTGTTGAAACCTTTTATTCTGTTTTATTGAGGCTTAAGCAAAATAGCTTTGCCCATAACTCACTGTGGCCTGGAGTTATGACACCAACTTGTATTTGGCCAATTAAGAAAGAGGTCAAACTGCATTCTTCTTAGAAGGTCTATTTAGTTGACAAATGACACTTAACTGTTGTTTTTTCATATAATCTTTACTCATAAGTTGCATTGATGATGCTCCAAGAGATAAGGGACCAATGGTAATTCAAATGGGCACCTCTGAAAAGATTTATCAATTTTCCGTCCCTTTCCAGCCAGATTTTTTTGGAAAACCTTGGGAAAGAATGAAATTACCCACCAATCTGAGACTGTATGCGAGTTTTTGCAACATTTAATTGGAAAAAAAAACAAGAATCCCAACATGGCACCCAATAGACCTTCACAGATAAAATCATTGACCAAACGAGCACTGTGAGTCATTTCGGTAGGCAGATACTCCTTAATGGGACCTCAAAGGCCTCAAACAAGACATTACTGAGTTCATTCAAGAAAAGAATGGGTACCAGGCCTCGATAATACTCTCCAATTCCATTATATTTCAGTGCCTTGAAGGTCTGATAAGTGTTGGTGAATTTGTTATGATGCTTGTGGTCTTGAAGCAATGTCTGAACTATTTCTAGTGGAGTGAAAATTGCTTCTGCTGTCCCTGCAAGCACTGCTGCCACGCAACAGGTTGCAAACTCTGGAGCACTGACATACTTGTGGAGAAGGCAGGATAAATCCTCATAGAGACCAAACATAAGTGCAAGTGTAGTCGTCCTCTGCATTAATAGGGGAAGGATTCCAGGATACAAGTTTCGAAATCCATCCCTTCTCAACTGAAGTATTGCATCCCGTGTTTTGAGGCCATACAGCTGTTGTGGAAAGACGACCTTCTGAATGGGAAATGTGATTGCGACGTTGTTGAAGGCTGCACAGCCGCCACACAAGTAATGCTTCATTTCATCAACATTTGCAATATGAGGTGATATATCTTGTTCTGAAGATGTTAGTACTGGTGGCCTCTTTTCATAGGCTTCTGAATCCATCGTGTTGCTTAAGATCTTTCGTTTTCATGAAGGACTTTTTTTTAACCTGTAACACAATCTGAGCCTGGAGTTTGGCATGATGATGCTTTCTGATAATGCTCTCAATTTCTTCCATTGTTATTATTCTGTTAGTTTCTCTCTTCTGGAGTCAATTTTGATAACTGAATTTCCGTTCTCCAGGCGCCCATTTCCCCAACCTGTGAAAAGCGGGGAGGGGGTTGGACAAGAACACTAAGTCCTCCTCCGTCTCTGACACTCCACAGTCAGGGGTCCCGAGCTCAGGAGGCCGAAATCAGTCTCCCGTGGGCGGAGGGGGGGAGCTTTGCGCGGTGCCAGCCCTGCTCTCCCCTGGGGGCAGGCAGAGCTCCGCTCCTCCCTGCCCCCGTGGTTTCTGCGAACCAGGGAGGAGCCTCCCCAGCCCGGGGCGCTCCGGAATGAAGTCACAGCCTCCTTCGCGGGAAACGTCGCCCAACTGCTGTATAAACACCTGCGGCAGGCAGGAGAGCCGGGAGCCGAGGAGGCTCAGAACTCATTCCCCGCGCGCCGCCTGGGTGGGGCCAGCAGCGACTGGGCCAGGGCAGCCAGAGCGCGCAGAGGACTGGGGTGGGACCCGAGAGCGGCCGGCTGCCCCGACGGGCCCTGTTGTGTTTTTTCTAATCCTCTTTTAATGAACAAACGAGTTCGTTGTAGGGTGAGGTAAGGTAAATTGCTTTTACCTTTTTCTCGTTGTGCATTGGATCACAAAATACTGGTGTTTGGTTTTTACTTTGTGTGTCAAATGCTAGGATAAACTTTCAACTTTGTTGGCTCAATGCTTCATTTGCTGCCTAAATTAGACAAGATCTCATTAAGATGGAAAATGTGTGCCCCTCTCCTCCAAAAAAAAAAAAAAAAAAAAAAAAAAAAAAAAAAAGGTTATGAAGCTCTACCTCCCAGGATAAATATATTTGAAGATGGAGCCTCTAATTAAGTAAATTATGGTTAAATCTGGTCATAATGGTAAGACTGTTTCGACGAGATTAGTGTCTTTATAAGAAAAGACACCAGAGAGGTTGCTCACTCTCTTAGTGCACTGAGGAAAGGCCATGTGAGGTTACATACAATAGAAGCCATGTACAACTGAGGAAGAGAGGCCTCGTCAGAAATCGAATAAACAAGCACCTTGATCGTAGACTTCTAGCCTCTACAATTGTGAGAAAATTGATTTCTTGTTGTTTAGTCCATCCAGTCTGTGTTATTTTGTTATGACTGCCCAAGAAGACTAATAGGATCAGATGGTCTTAAAATACTATCACAGGATCCTTGGGGTGTCACTGCGCCAGCCAGAAACCTGTGTGGGCTGCAGCACCTCTGTGTGAGAATTGCTTTCGTCCTCTGGGCTCCTTCTGCCCAGCCCACTAGGCCTAGCAGGCTGCGATCCACTCTTTCTACCCACCGGGATCCCACGCCTGCTATGGGAGAGCCAGGCACAGAGCGACAGGGGAGGGGTGAGTGGGTGAGCAAGCACGAGGTCCGGTCACTGTGCACAGCCAGGCATATTTTAGGAAAATAATAAGTGAATTTTAGTCAAATATTATGCTCTTACCATGGAGTGACTATGCAAGCCAAGAATAGTATTATTGATAAAAGCCTTGTGGATATCACAGTTAATTGGTATCAGTACACATTATAAAAAGTTAATTTATCAAAGAAGAAATAACATATATAAGAAAATAACAAATAAAAATAATAAAGTGTAACAGATTATTAATCTCTGAAATATGGAGACAGAGAAAGAGGTTTTCTATGTTACTCCTGTAGACAGATAATAAAAAGGATTTCCTCATGGGAGTTTCCTCTTTTGTGTTCTAAATTAAAAAATAATCTTCAGATCAAAATATTCCTGAACTTGGCGGTGTATTTCCAAATTGTTCTTGGTGAAGTTATGTCAGTTAGAGAGATGTGTACATGAATTAAAACATGAAGAACACTGTTTGGCTGAGAGAATAATAAGACTTTAAGAGAACTGCAGCAGGTAAAAATGGTGTTGTAAAATCAGATGTCTCCAGAATCTGGCCAAAGACCAACCATCACCAACTGTAGTGCAATGAAACCTCCAGCACTGAACAGAGGCAACCAAGTAAATTCATAGCCATACACATAAAAGAAAGGTGTGACCCACAGGCTATAATGTGGCAATTCCTGATCTAGACAAAGAGAAAACAAATAAACAAATACTAGACATAGGAAACTCTTGAGTTTGAAACATTAAGGAAGACAAAGTTTACCTAGTAAGGATTAACACATGATAAGACTTTTTTATCTTATGAGCACTGGGACCATCTTAAAAGACAGACTTCTTGGACGTATGCCCACTCTATAAACTCCCTCTTAAAAAGACTCAAAAAAAAAAAAAGTGACAAGGACAAACAGAGAGAAAAGTTAGAGTGCTGCTACTGACATGTTTTTACCAAAGATAAGAGTTTTCAATTCATGAACACATAAACGAATGATTTATAGAGGAGCGATTCCCCCATTCTCAGGATATAAACTCAGCCATCAGGTTTGAAATAAGAGATCAGTAATGTCTCTAAAGGAGTAAATAGTAAATATTTTCCGTTGTGGGGATCGTATTGTCTTTGTCCTATCTGACTCTGCTGGTGTGGCAGCAAAGAAAACATAGACATAAATGAACAATTAAAGCCTGTGGGCTATAACTGATCTAGACAATAGAAATCGTAGCTCAGGCTAAATGTGGGGCATAATTTACGATTGTGGTCAGAAAGGTTCCCATATAGGATACTTATTAGATGACAGGATAATGCACTGTTTCTGAATTGAGGGTCTTCAACCATGCCAAGAAGATCTTGAAGTGATTTCCAGAATGGATAATTATAGTCTCTTCCACAAACCATCAAAACATCTGTTGATTAAGGAAATCTTCGTTTATTAAATTTGTGCAACAACAAAACACACTACCTGGATACAGCCTCAATAGTGTCTCAAAGACAGGATGTTAGCGAAGGGCATTTATGGGATTTTAAAATATCAGCTCAAGTGGCTTAAAGTGGGTCTTTAGAGATGGGGAATGTTTTGGAACTGAATAAAGTTTTTACACAATAGTATAGGATTGCTAGACAGAGAAGGGTGAAGATTTTGAAGACTAGATGGAACTGTTGTCATAATAACTGAGCTGTTTCTTTAGGTGTAAAAAATGTCTGACAGTTGTTTGCTCAGATGTGAGCAAATAGTTTTCTCAGATACTTTTGTTTCAATAATTTCTTCAAGCAAACAGTAAAGTTATTTATTAGTTCACAATCCTAACTTCTTGGGTGAGGATTTCTTGGAGTTAACGTTAAATTTATATAGGCACAGGGGCTTTTATTTTTAAGGCAGACAGAGGCAGGGGCACTTCCCAGAAGAGAAAAGTTCCAGCTTAGTAATAATATAAATGTTCACACCGCAGTATTTTTATTGCCTGCCTACTTCCACTTCTTGCCAACTAGTCAGTGGACTCTATAGAACCAGAATATGTATTTTAATATGTAGATCCTTAATAATGATAATCTATTAATTTTAAGGATACTTTTACTTAAAAGGAAAAGAAAATAAGTAAATATAGTGGAGACTATAATATGCCACCCAGATCTCTTTTCTCGCATGAAGGTGCCATTCTAGCTACCTACTCAAATTTTGCCAATTAACAAGTCTTCACGGTAAGCTCTCTTTCACATTGTCTCAGCTGTAGAAAACTGCTTTTCCCAATGTCATGACTCTTTCTGTGGGCAGACCCCTCCAATGACCTAACGACATAGAAGTATGAAAGTCCTCCTCTCAATTTAGGACAACTCTGAAGTGTATCCTAGTTTCAGAAATCCTTGTGGGGTCAGGTGAAGCATTTGTTGCAACTGAATAGCACTCAAATTTTCTATATTTGTAATCCTCATACCTTTTCCTCCATTTCAAGAACACTAATTCCAGCGGCACTCCCTATAAATTTCCTGCATGCTTGTCTATGTGTCAGATTCCATTTCCTTTGTAATTCAACTTGAATGTTGAAGTCAGAAATGATCGAACAAGCACATTTAAAGTTAAATTTTGGAGTTGAATCACTTGCTGCCTTGACAGTGAGAAAACTGTCATTGCAGGTAGATGAAATATAGACAGTTCCTGAAAAAAGATAGCTATGTAATTTATAAAAGTTACCAGTGGTAAGCTTTATGAACTAGTGGTATGGTTTATTTGTGGAGAAAACATATTTGCTATGTTTAGATGAGAAGAATAGTAGAGTTGAAATAATGACTATAAGGACAATGGAATTGGGTGGCTATAGCTAAGCTGTCTTAATAAACTGAAAAATGAGAATAATTACTAATTAAAATTAAGTATGCTTCTGCTTATAAATGTAGATAACAGAAAAAGGTCACTTCATTATATAATTTAAAAAATCAGGTCAACTTTAAATTCAGATTTTATTTTTAGACTCCTTGCATAGCTAAGGAGGCAGAACAAGAAACTGGCCAAAATCTAAGGATAAAATACTTTTCTTGGGAAACAGTAGATGTGAGTACTTGCTCATCTGGGTTACAAGCCACTGGAAATCTGTAAAAAGAGTTCAAATAGAATGTTTGAAAAAGTTTTAAAAGCTGAAAGTAAAGTGGTGAATAGTATAAACCTGTGGCCTGGGAGTCACAGAAACTGGGGAAGTTCATACCCTTTTGCAGGCGTACTTACACAAACTCTACTCACAGATGATATCAGAAAGATCCCTAAAAATTTTGATTGGAATGCAAGGTGGGGTTGGGTAACAGAAGCTGTATAAAAGTGCAAGAAATTCTACCCAGATCTTTCTTGCATACCTTCACTGTGAAGCAAAAGCCTTAGTCGGTAGGTATAAGGACAAAAAGCATTGTTTTTAAGACATTGGTAAGGACTAATTGCATCTGTGGGAAGGAAAAAGGGGAAAGTTGGTGGGGGGGGGCTGTTCTTAGGAGAAGGGCAGGATAGGTACTCTGCCCACAACTACAGTCCTTGGTGGGTAAAAAAAGTCAGCCTGCATTCCTGAGACTCGGGAACATAGTCATACCTAAGACAGAAGTTTAATCCAGAGCCACAGAGGATGGACTCCTCCAACTGCCTTCCTCGTGACCAATTTAACAAGTTTTGAGTAACAATCAAAGGTATTTTATTCCTGGAAAAAGGACAGAAGGATCAAGAGAATGCAAAGGACCCTTCATGAGGCAAATATAAACGAAAGACCTAAATTTTATACTCTAAACGACATTGCTCTAAAAACTCAATCTGTACCATAAACACATGATGTAGCTATAGGAATTTGAAACCTGTGGTTCACTGAGGGTACTCATAGCAACCAAAAACTAACATCTAACCCTACACAACTCCTAATTAGATTACTTAACACCTTGCACTAAAGGCCCAGTAGAAGAAAAGTTGTGGCCATTTTCAGGAGTCAAGCTGTTTTACTCAGCACACACAGGCATGATACTAATATTCAGACTGTCTGTTAGAGAATTTAAAATAACTGTGATTAAAATATGTTAATGATTCTAATGAAAAAGTTGCAAGATCAGATAGAAAGTATCATAAAATGAAAACTAAAAGAAAAGTTACATGAAAATGCTATAAAAATTGTAAGAAAAATATATTTGGAAAAATGCCACTGTCAGAATCTTCAACAGACCAAAATACCTAAGGAAATAATTAATGAATTTCAATATGAGGTCATTAAAAATTATCCATACTGAAACATAAAGAGAAAAAAGGAGAAAGAATAAAAACTATATTTTAAAAGACCACCAAAAGCTATAATTCAATGTTAAACATAATATATGCATAATTTTGTCTCAAAAAAAGGAGAAAAAATATATCAACACATAATGGATGAGAATTTTGCAAAATTATAATAAAGAGCCACCACAGATTCAAGAATCTCATCGAAAACCAAACGGGATAAGTAAGGGCACCCCACCAAAAATGTCACCTAGATATATCATATTTAAACTTCTACAAACAAAAGATAAAGAAGAAAATCTTGAAGAAAGCTGTCGGGGGAAAGGGATTGTTATATAAAGGAGAAAATTGTGAGAAATACTAAAGACTCTTTTTCTGAGACTATGTAAGTCAGAGGACAATAGAATGATATCAATAAACTGGCAAATGGAGTTGGGGTTACCCTGAAAACACATAATCCACAATTCTATTTCCATCAATATGAAAATAAATTGAAATGCTGAAGGAATTAAAGATGACATGCTGTGCAAAAAGAAAGCATAAAGGAAATGAAGTGACTATATTAATTTTATCATAATAAGTTTTAAAAGTATATTACTAAAGACAAATAATTTATCATCACAATTAAAATGTTTATTATCAAGAGATAAAAACTGTGAATATATAAGCATGTTAAAACAGACCCCAGGAATATAGTAAGCAACACAAAGAATTAAAAGAAGAAATAGACAAATTTTGAGTGACTTCAGTATTCCATTCTCAATGATAGATACATTTACTAGGAAAAAAAAATCATCAAATATATAGAAAATATAAACAACAAGAATAAATAAAAGACTATAGCAACATATAACCAAATAGGGCATCAACTTCTCACAACCCTCTGGGATGATGTCTGGTTTGCAGTACCAAATAAGCCCCCAGAAGGTAAGGGGAATTAAGAATATACAGCAGAAGATGGAAATGGTTATTGTTCTGTTGTGGTCCTGAGAATAGCTGCAGAAGCAAGGACTGGAACTTATTCCATTAACCTTAATCTTCTAAGTACCTCAGCAAGAGAGGTTTCCTGTGACCCACGAGGAACTACCCCCAGACCTCATTTCAAGTAAGGGGACTATAATTGACATTATGATACACTGATTAGATGTATTTTCATGCATGAACTCCCTGTCTTACCAACACACTAATTGTTAATTCTGCCCAAAGACATTTTTGCATTTAAGCCTTGTTTTTGAATTGTTCCTCTGAAGAAAATTACCATGACCCACACTATTACTCCTTCCAATAGTAGCCTCACCCATGGCTCACCAAAGGAAGGGTAAAATGTCCTGGTTATGTCACTTCAACTTGAAACAATTCTGATGGGCCATGATATCTCCAGAGTACTCCCAAAGGGTAACCTTTTGGTTGGGAGTGCATTAAAACTCATCTTTGTCATTTGCTCAGTTCTTTATTTCTGTTCCTTCCACAGATGATAATCCCAAGAGAACTCCACAGCAAACATTCTTCAGGCTAATGTATGTCTCAGAATCTGTTTTCTAGCACCTGGGAACCCAACTGGCCATGGTAAAGTGGAGATTTATTTTTCTCTTATTTTCAATGTAGAACAGTACACCATCTTTTCTTATTAGTGGGAACGTTATTTTTATTTTTATTTTCTGACTGTTAATATTGTAACATACATTTCTTAGCCTTTATCACATGTCAAGTCTCAGCTAATGACCGAAAATATTTCACAATTTTCTGTACATAAGCTTTTAACATAACCAGTAACTTGAGAAACTACATATATGTTTTAGGTCTTGTCTAAGAAAGAACATTTTTTTTCCTCACTGACATTGCCTCGTATTGTTTTATAAAAATTTACTTACCTACCACATTTTTTCCATTCATTTTAAACTGTAGTCACACCTACAGGCTTTTGAAATTTTATGTTATATTTTTCATAATGTTTTTGAAATCTACTTTCTTAATATCTTGTGTTCAAATCTGACAACTCTTTACATTACTTGTCTATTACAAACACTAAAATGAAGCAGTCTTTTTTCTAAACTTTTTCCACATCATAAATCCATTTAAAAAAAATTGTCACATTGAAAAAAGAATAGCAATATCCATTGTCACTTTTACTTTCAAATGGGTAAAGTACTCCTATTTTTCCTTCTGCCAGTGAATTATATCTGAAAATATAAAAATTAAATATATATTTCTATAATATATTAAAAGTCATGAAATCATTCAACAATTCATTTTTATTTTTATTATGAATAATTGGCCACAATTTATAATGCCAGCCATAAAAAATTTTGCATACTGCTTTATTTTTATTTTTTAAGTTCTCATGTACCTATTTTTAGTGAAACTGTAAACTGTCTTTTAAAAACATAATAGTGAAGAGAGTACATATATTGACAAAGTGATAAACACTTTGTTTAGTTTTCCATTCATCTATTCTTTTTTTATCAATATTTTTTAAGTGCCTACAATGTGTCAAATGCTGTTAATAGGTAATTGGTATAGAAAAGTGATGCAAAGAACAAAAAAGACAAAACTTCATTTCCATGGAATTTATAATCTGCTGAGGTGAGACAGACAATGAACATCATAAATAAGTGAATTATGCAAAGTGTGGATTGGCAAACTTTTCTTCAAAGGACCAGATATTATATACTTCTTTAGGCTTTGCTCACCACGGTATCTCTCTTACTTTTACAAACTGGCACTGTGGTGACCAAGCAATCCCAGACAATAGCTAAATATATGGGCATGGCTATGTGTCAATAAAATTTTATTCACAATAAATGCTATAGAGAAATATTAAGTAGAATGAGGAAGATGGAAAGTATATGTGCCATTTTAAATAAGATGGTCAAAGAGTAGTCACTGTAAGGGTGATAGTTGTGCAAAGACAAAGAAGATAAGGGAGTAAAGTCACTTGGATATCAAAGGAAAAATGGTCCCAAGAGTAAGAATTATGTTAAAGATTTCTACTAATTACTACATTGTAGTGTGACCTACAAGGGGTGATATTTTCTAAGTTTGCACACAAATGATTGTCCTTTTCTGTTTGTCAAAGCTAGTATCTGTTCTGTGTCTGTACCATCCAGATATCACCAAAACTTACCACATAAAAAGCATATACCTCTACTTTGGAGACTGAGGCAAGAAATTGCTTGAACTTGAGAGGTGGAAGTTGCAGTGAGCCTAGATCCTACCATTACACTCCAGCCTGGGCAAAAGAGCAAGACTCTGTATTTAAAAAAAAAAAAAAAATGCATATAAATATAAAACATGAGTTTGGAAATTTGGGAATTATAAGTTTAGTAAATAATTCATTATTATATAATTATGTCCATTTCCATATGGACTAATTCACATGTATAATATTGACATGCTATTTACATGCTTTTTAAATATTAAAAATATGAAACATTGCATGAGGAATAAATTATATTCTTATTGATAACAGAATTTTGTAAGAAAGTGAGCTGATTACCAGAACTATTTCATTTTAGTTATATATTTATTTTTATTTTATTTTCAATTTTTATTTTAGGTTCGGGAGTACACATGCAGGTTTCTTACATGCATAAATTGTGTGCCATGGGGGTTTGGTGCACAGATTATTTCATTTCTAAGGTAATATGCATAGTATTTGATGGGTAGATTTTTGATTTTTATCTTCCTCCCACCCTCGGCTCTCAAGGAGACCTTGGTGTGTATTATTCATTTATTTGTGTCCCTGTGTACTTGATGTTCATCTCTCAAGTACAAGTAAGAACGTGCAGTATTTTCTTTTCTGTTCCTAAATTAATTCACTTAGCATAATGGCCTACAGCACTATCCATTTTGCTGCTTGATTTCATTCTCTTTTGTGGCTGTATAGAATTCCGTGGTGTATATGTATCACATTTTCTTTATTCAGTTTACCTTTGATGGACATTTAGGTATATTCCACATCTTTGCTATTGTGAGTAGTGCTGTGGTGAATACATGTGTGCATGTGTCTTTACAGTAGGATGAGTTATGTTCCTTTAGGTATATAATCAATAGTGGGATTGCTGGGTTGAATGGTAGTTCTGTTTTAAGTTCTTTGAGAAACCTCCAAACTGCTTTCCACAGTGACTGAACTAATTCCTCTTCCCACTAACAGTGTATAAGTGTTTTCTTTTATCCACAACCTCACCAGAATCTCTTATTTTTTGACTTTTTCATGTTGGCTATTCTGATTGATTGGTGTGAGATAGTATCTGACAGTGGTTTTGATTTACATTTTTCTAATGATTAGAGATGTTGAGCATTTTTCCATATGCTTGTTGGTCATGTGTATAACTTCTTTTGAAAAATGTCTGTTTATATCTTTTTCTCAATTTATAATGGGGTTGTTTGTTTTTTGCTTGTTCATTTGTTAAACTCCTTATAAATTCTGGTTATTAAGCCTTTGTTGGTTGCATAGTTTGCAAATATTTTCTCTCATTCTGTAGGTTGTGCGTTTACTCTGTTGATAGTTTATTTTGCTGTGCAGAAACTTTAGTTTAATTAGGTCCCTTTGGGCAATTTTGTTTTTGTTGTAATTGCGTTTGACATCTTCAGCATGAAGTCTTTGCCAGGGCCTGTGTCTAGAATGGTGTTTTCTAGGTTTTCTTCAAGGTTTTCTATTGTTTTTGGTTTTACATTTAAGTCTTTAATCTATCTTGAGTTGACTTTTTGTATATGGTGAAAGAAAAGGGTCCATTTTTAATCTTCTGCATGTGACTAGTCATTTATTTCACCATTAATTGCATAGGGTTCCCTTTCTTCGTGGCTTGTTTTTGTTGGCTTTGTCAAAGATCAGGTGATTGTAGGTGTGAGGCTTTATTTCTGGGTTCTGTAACCTGTTCCATTGGTTTGTGTGTCTACTTTTTAAGCAGTACTATGATGTTTTGTTTACTGTATCCTTGTAGTATAGTTTGAAATCAGATAGTATGATGCCTTCATCTTTGTAATTTTGCTTTGGATTATAATGGATATCTGGGTCTCTTTTGGTTCCATTGCAGCTTATAGCTTTCAGTGAATGCTAAGAATGAGTACTTAGACAATTCCGGCTGAGTGGGGCAAGGGGAAGCTCCTCTGAGAGAGTGCCCCCCAGAATCCATCCGCCAAGTATTTATTGAAAGGGCTTGCTAAGCTACAGACATCCACCAGATGGCATTTTGCTGTCAGGTCATGAGATACATATGGCCCTGTAAAAGCAGTTAAATGACATTCTTAGGAGACTGTTTTCAGCATTTCGTAACACACACTCAATTAAAAAAAAAGTTTGCGAATCCACACTTTGCATAATTCACTTATTTATGATGTTCAGTGTCTGTCTCACCTCAGCAGATTATAAATTCCATGGAAACAGAAGTTTTGTCTTTTTTGTTCTTTGCATGACTTTTCTATCCCAATTACCTATTAACAGCATTTGACACATTGTAGGCACTTAAAAAATATTGATTAAAAAAAGGAATGATGAATGAAAACCTAAACAAAATGTTTGTCACTTTTTCCGTATATTTACTCTCTTCACTGGTTATGTTTTTAAAAGACAGTTTACAGTTTCATTAAAAATAGGTACATGAGAACTTAAAAAATAAAAATAAAGCAGTATGTAAAATTGCTTATGGCTGGCATTATAAATTGCAGCCAATTATTCATAATAAAAATAAAATAAATTGTTGGATGATTTCATGACTTCTAATATATTATAGAAATATGTAATATATTTAATTTTTGTATTGTCCTGTGTTCAGGGTCAAGGAGTTATGGTCTCATGAACAAACAACGTACACACAGTGCCTCAGTATTTTTCTGTGTCCCAACCTCAAATGCCTTGTACATAAGCTTGAATATATTGCCATGCAATCCCCTACATCCATATAAATTTTAGAATATATTTTCCTAATTCCGTGAAAATGCCATTGGTAGTTTGATAAGAAGAGTGTTAAATCTGTACATTATTTTGGACTATATAACCATTTTAACAATATTGACTCTTCCTATCCATGAGTATGGAATATTTTTCTACCATGAGTATGGAATATTTTTCCATTTGTTTGTGTTGTCTCTGATTTCTTAATTCAGGGTTTTTAAATTCTCATTCTAGAGGTTTTCACCTCCCTTGTTAGCTATATTCCTAGGTATTTTAATATTTTTGTGCCAATTGTAAATGGTATTTTGTTCTTGACTTGACTTTCAGCTTGGATGTTGTTGGTGCATAGATATGCTAGTAAATTTTGCACATTGATTTTGTATCTTGAGATATTGCTGAAATTGTTTATCAGCTCTAGAAGCTTTTAGACAGAAACTCTGTTTATTTATTTATTTATTTATTTTAGGTATAAAATCGTGTATGTGAAGAGAGAGGGCTTGATTTCATCTCTTCCTATTTGGACGCCTTTTATTTCTTTCTCTTGCCTGATTGCTCTGGCTAGGACAACCAGTACTATGTTGAATAAAGTAGTGAGAGTAATTCTCTTCTTCCAGTTCTCAAAGGGAATGCTTCCAGTTTTGGCCCATTCAGTATGATGTTGGCTGTGAGCTTGTCATTGATGGCTCTTGTCATATTATTTTGAAGTGTGTGTCTTCAATGCCTAGTTTATTGAGGATGTTTAATGTAAAGGATGTTGAATTTTACCAGATGCCTTTTCTGCATCTATTGAGACAATCATGTGTTTTTTGGTTTTAGTTCTGTTTATGTGATGAACCACATATATTCATTCATGTATGTTGAACCAACTTTACATCCCAGGGATAAACCCTACTTGATTGTGGTGACTTCACTTTTTGATATGCTACTGTATTCAGTTTGCTGAATACAGTATTTTCCTGAGGATTTTTGTATCTGTGTTTATCAGAGAAATTGGTCTGAAGTTTTACTTTTTCTGCTGTCTTTCTGCCAGGATTTAATATCAGGATGATATTAAATATCAGTTAGGAAGGAATCGCTTCTCCTAAGTTTTTTGGAATAGTTTCAGTAGGTTTGTTACCACCTCTTCCTTATACATCTGGTAAAATTCAGCTGTGAATCTGTCTGGTACAGGGCTTTTCTGGCTGGTAGGCTTTTATTATTGATTCAATTTCATAAGTCATTATTGGCCTGTTCTGGGTTTTAGTTTCTTTTTAGTTCAATCTTGTGAGGTTGAATGTTTTCAGAAATTTATCCACTTCTTGTAGGTTTTCTAGTTTATGTGCATAGAGGTGTTTGTAATAACATCTTGTCTGAAGGTTTTTGTTTGTTTTTTTGTATTTCTATGATATCAGTGGTTATATCATTGTTATCATTTCTGATTGTGTTTATTTGTATTTTTTCCTTTTTTATTAGTCCAGCTACCAGTACATCAGTCTTATTTATTCTTTCAAAGAACTAACTCTGGTTTCGTTGTTTATTTAGTTCTTCTAGGTATGATGTTAGCTCGTTAATTTGAGATCCTTCTAACTTTTGAGATGGGCATTTAGTGCTAAAACTTTTCTGATGACTTTTCTTATAACACTGCTTTAGCTGTGTCTCAGAGATTCTTGTATGTTGTTTGTTTTCATTGGTTTCAAAGAATTTCATGATTTCTACTTGGTTTACCCAAAACTCATTCAGAAGCAAGTTGTTTATTTTCCATGTTATTGCATGTTTTTGAGAGATCTTCTTAGTACTTATTTCTTTGTTTACTGCACTGTGGTCCAAGGTTGTGGTTGATATGTTTTTGGCTTTGTGAATTTGTTGATTTTTTTAATGGCTGATTTTGTGGTCGATTTTAGAATATGTATCATGTGCAGACAAGAATAATGTATATTCCGTTGTTGGGTGAAGTGTTCTGTAGACATGTGTTAGATTCATTAGGTCAAGTGCCAAGTTTAGCTCACAGTTATCTTTGTTAGTTTTCAGCCCCAGTGATTTGTCTATTACGGTCAGCGGAGTGTTGAAGTCTCCCACTGTTAGTGTATGGTTATTTAAATCTCACCATAGATCCCTATGAACTTGTTTTATGAATCTGGGTGCGCCAGTGTTGAGTGCATATATATTTGGGATAGTTAATTTTTCTTGTTCAATTGAACCCTTTATCATTATGTTTTGCCCTTATTTGTCTTTTTGATCATTGTTTGTTTGAAGAAGTCTGTTTTTTCTCAAACTAGAATAGCAATGCCTGCTCTTTTTTGTATTCTATTTCCTTGGTAGATTTTTCTTCATTCCTTTACTTTTAGCCAATGGGTGTTACTACATGTGAGATTGGTCCCTTAAAGATAGCATATAGTTGGGTCTTGCTTTTTTATCCAACTTGTCACTCTGTGCCTTTTAATTGGTGCATTTATTCTGTTTATATTCAAGGTTAATATTGATATGTATGGATTTGCTTCTGTCATCTTGTTTTTAGCTGCTTATTATGCAGATTTGACTGTGGTTCCTTTTTAGTGTTAATGGTCTATGTACTTAAGTGTGCTTTTGTGGTGGTTAGTAACAGTCTTTTACTTTCATATATAGCACTCCCATAAAGATTTTTTGTAAGCAGGTCTGATGGTAACAAATTCCTTTTGCATTTGCATGTCTGAAAATAATCTTATTTCTTCTTTGCTTATTAAGCTTAGTTGACTGGATATGAAATTATTGCTTAGAATTGTATTTCCTTAAGAATGCTGTGTGTAAGTCTTCAATCTCTTCTGGCATATAGGGTATCTATTGAAAGGTCTGCTGTTAGCCTGATGGAGTTTCCTTTGTTGGTAGCCTGTCTCTAAATGCTTTTAATATTTTTTTTATTTCACTTTTTTTATTTCACATTGACATTGGGAAATCTGATGATTATGTGTCTTGGGGAAGGACATCTTGTATAGTATCTCACAGGGGTTCTCTGCCTTTTCTGAAATAGGATGTTGACTTTTCTAACAACATAGAAGAAATGTTCATTGACAATATCATCAAATACTTTTTCCAAGTTTGTTCTTGTCTCTCCCTCTCTTTCAGGGATGCAAATAAATCCTAGGTTTGGTTTCATGTATAGCACTAATCTCACATTTACACATTACATAATCTCACATTACATAATCCCACATCTCTTGGAGGTTTTATTCATTATTTAAATTATTTTTTCTTTATTTTTGTCTGACTGTGTTGATTTGAAGAACCAGTCTTTGATCTCTCAGATTATTTCCTCAGTTTGGTCTATTCTGCTGCTAATATTTCTAATTTTATCGAATTCCTTTAGTAACTTTTTCAGCTCTATGAGGTTTTTTTTTTTTTTTTCTCTTAAAATGGCTATTTTGTTTTTTAGCTCTTATATCATTTTATTGGATTCCTTAGATTGGGTTTCAACTTTCTCCTGAAGCTTGATTATCATCCTAATCCAGATTCTGAATTCTATGTGTCTTATTGCAGCCATTTCAGCCTGGTTGAGAACTATTGCTGGGGAACTGGTATATCATTTGGCAGTAAGAAGACACTCTGGCTTTTTTGAGTTGCCAGACTTCTTGTGTTGGTTCTTTCTCACCGATATGGACTGATGCTCTTTTAATCTTTGAAGTTGTTGTCGTTTGGATGGGTTTTTTTGTTTGTTTGTTTGTTCTTATGTTATTTGATGTCTTTGAGAGTGGTATAAGGTGGGTTCAGTTGACTAGTTTCATTTCTGGAAGATTATACTGGGCCAAGGCTCAACCCAGCACTCCTGGGCTGTATGCTCTAACACTTGGGGGCTGGTATGTGGCCCATGGCTTTGTTCTCTAGCCTCTCCAGGTTGAGTACCTCCTGCCCTGGAGGGGCCAAGGTGTTCCTCATTCATTAACAATAACACTCAGGTCGGGAATACCAGCCAAAGTGTTTTATCATGGTGCTGATGAAATGGGATCTATGCTTGTACACATGTGTTAGTGGTGGTGGTGGCAAAGTGGAATCAGCAGTGGGGTCCATGCTTGTGCACGTGTTAGTGGCAGTGGTGGTGAAGTGGGGTATGTGTTTCACCTGGGGTGGGACAACAGCAGAAGTTGGGTGGCAGGTCTGTGTGTGCACGTTCGCATTAGTAGTAGTGGTGAGGCAGAGTGCAACCATGCTAGTGGAGGCAGGGTGGCAGCCATGAGGTCTGCACATGCATGTGTGGGTGGCAATGGGGCAGTGAGTTCTGTGTACCTTCTTGCACCAGCAAAGTGGTACAGAAGTCCATGAGCAAATGCATGCTGTCAAAGCGATAGGAGGAGGCTGTGGATGGGTGGGTGCCTATCAGTAGGGTCTTGTCTTCTGAATCTTTTCAATGGTTGTGCTTGGTCTGCTGGCAAAGGAGCTATAATGTCAGCTACCAAGAAACTGCCCCACACCCCCTCAGGCATCCAAGGCTGTGCTGCAAGTGGTCATGACCAGGCAATGACCGCAATGACCGTGTCAGAGGCCAGCACACAGTGGGGCACTCAGATTAGACTTTCCTGTCCCACAGGTAATACCACCCTGCTGTGTCCAGGTTCAGCAGTCAACAAAAGTCAATGTCCCCTAAAGGAGCATAGTGAGCGTTAAGGGATAGATGTCTTGGTCGTGTTCCATGGCAGCTGTTCCCATACCAAACTCTCTTGGCTTTGCATAGGCTGGAGTCTTATCCCTATCACCTCTCCAAGCAACTGTCCCTGTTAGCTCAAATGTCCATGGGGGTCATAGGGTCTCCTGCAGCTAGGATTCTGGAGGTCTGTGATGAGAGTGGGTCACCCCTCATCTATTTAATTCACCTCTTCCCCCAAACCCTCTGGGGGCCAGGAACCAGAGTATACCATCCTTCTTGATCATCTGATCTCTGTGGGAGATGCTCTTCCTGGCTGCATCTAGTCATCTATCTTGGCTCCCAATCTATACATTTTATTTAAAATGCAATGAAGGCCGGGCGCGGTGGCTCAAGCCTGTAATCCCAGCACTTTGGGAGGCTGAGGCGGGCGGATCACAAGGTCAGGAGATCGAGACCATCCTGGCTAACACGGTGAAACCCCGTCTCTACTAAAAAGTACAAAAAACTAGCTGGGCGAGGTGGCAGGCGCCTGTAGTCCCAGCTACTCGGGAGGCTGAGGCAGGAGAATGGCGTGAACCCGGGAGGCGGAGCTTGCAGTGAGCTGAGATCCGGCCACTGCACTCCAGCCGGGGCGACAGAGCGAGACTCCGTCTCAAAAAAATAAATAAATAAATAAATAAATAAATAAATAAATAAATAAATAAAATAAAATAAAATGCAATGAAAAAGGCTTCAAAGTTTCCTTTTCTAATTGAAATCCTTTATAATTCATTATATTCATTAATAATTTATAATTATGCAGTATGTTTAACATCATGAGAAATAAATAAACTAAACATCTCTTAGGATCTTTATCAATTTTTTAGAAAATAAGAAATAGTTAGAATTAATATAATATAATTTAGGCTGGTATGTTCTTATTTCTTCTCTGTGCATCAGGGAGGGATTTGAAGTCACTATTTGAGACCCAGGAGGGCTTTGAAGTCACTAATTGAGACCTAGGTTTCATGATCAAATAATTATTTTTTATTTTATAGCCTTATGTAAAACTGTCCAAATATTTCTTAACATTCTTGTTATCAGGTGTATGTCAAGCACTGTGTTGAGAAAAAAAAGAACACATACAAACGTTTGGAAAAGATAGTGGCTTGTTAGTAATTTTCATAAACTTGATATAATCAGAAGCAGCATCCAAATCTAGGTGAGACTTATTTTGTGTATTAATTTTAATTTTAAAATTACCAAAATGAGACTGGTTAAAATTCCATTGTACTTTAAAATTTAGTTATAGAAATCAAAAGATACTTATGACATACAGATAATAAGAAAATAATGCAGTATATCATAAAATGCTTACCTTAAAACTGTAAATATTTTAGTTGGCTTTGACAAAAAAGATAAATTACATGTCCTTGACTTATATTCAGAAAGTAAATTGTTGTAGAAAGGTGAATGTATTCTATGGTAGCAACACATTATCTGTACTTGAGCATTGAAACTATCAAATTTATTAGTGATGCTACTTTACTAGACTGGCTTTTATACCAAATAAATTTTATTTAAATGTTGGATATATAAAAACATGGAATAATGCATAATTTAAAATGTTACCAGAATAGTTTTAAAATTTAGTATCATCTTGTCCCACCCCCAATTTTGTGCCATGTGTTATTAGGGAAAGATTAGCAGTTTATAAAGTTATTCTCATAAACATGTTGATTGATACCTTATAGTTGATTAATGTTTTTCATCGTCTCTCTCTGTCATATTCTCTCCTGCCAGAATTCTACCTTCTATGTATAGAATTCTACCAATTCCATTATTGACATGACTAGCAAGAGAAAAACAAATAGGACATTCACAAATCACAACTTGAATTCAACACTTAATTCAGATATTAATTTTTGGAGAAAATTAAAATAGAATTTTGTCAAAGCAGCTACCAGGTGGCAAACTTGAAGGATATTTAATTTTTAGAGTTCAAAATGCCTTTCAAAATTTAAAATAAAATGACTATCAAATCAAAATTATTTTTACATAAAATATATGCATTCTTTGTATTGTTAGTGGTGAAGAATATATACTTTTTAGTCAGATTACCTGAATTATAATGTGGATTCCAGTACTTAATTGACATGTAAGTTTTTACACTTTTTAAGATTCTCTGTAATTTTGTTTCATCGTCTTTAAAATGAAGTAGTAATAATATTTCTGTTTTTTTGTTTGTTAGATTTATGGAATTACTTAGTACTGGTAAACAGGGTTTGGTACTAATTATGTGCTATGTACAGGTTTAAGAGCTGTTTTCTGGAAATTAGGTACTATTTTAACATACTTCAGTAGTATCAATATAGAAGACTTCATTACTAATGAAAAATGGTAACAAATATATGTGATTCACTGTCACACCAAGTACAAATTTAAATATAAGTATAAATGAGGGAATGGTGTCATGTTCATAATTTGTTTATCACTGTACATCTTAAATAGCCAGAAACTGATGAATTTAGTGATCAGATTCTTTAAGCCTGAAGACATATATTTGTGAATACATGAATATCTGGACACATTAAATTTCCCCCACTTAAAGGAATAACACTATCCCAATGTTTCATGTAAAATAATCACACATACATCATTCTATATTATTGTAATAACATTACCATGTCACAGAATTTGAAGGTATTATTAATGACACTTCACTGATAAATAAAATATCTAAGAAGTTTGTAGCAAGTTAATGACAAATCTACACTAAAATTCCCGATTGTTCCCGTTATATGTTCTTAATAATTTCATTTACACATACTTCTAAAAATTTATGTGATTGCCATCTTCCAACATATTTCATGAAAATGAGAGCTAAAAGGGGTTCGAATTGACATAATTTTATTATTAGAGAATAATAGAGGTTATATATCTTCAGTATTTTAAATCAATAGAGATAGAGACTTAAATGTAGAACAGATAAAATAGAGGAATAAATGGATATGTTCTTAAGGGAGAAATGTCTCAGATTCTTCTTGATCCAGCAGTTTTTCAATGGGGGTTGATAGAAGAGAAAGAAGTGTAAGAGGAGGGGCAGAGAGACAGTCTCTCCCCAGGAGGCTTTTTTGACCCACACAATAAATGCAGAGAATACAGGTGGGTGGGATCCAGAATTGTCAAACTTTTGCAAGAAACAGGGCAACTCCTAACTCCAAATCATTGTTCCACTTAAAGTTCCAGTAATAGCTCAATACTGGTAAGGGTCTTTTTTCTAACATATTTTAAGGGATGTTAGTATTTCATCAGTTAGGAATTGTACAAAATATATTTTACTGCACATGGTGGTTTACTGTGTTCCTCAAACTGTTTATCACAAGCAAGTGGAAAACCTATGAATTTAGATTAAATTTCTTACAACTTTTTGATAATTCAAATAACTGGCAACACCTTCTGCCATAATTGCCCCCTCTTTAGTTGAAATAAAAGAAAAACAAAGTTTACATATAGGAAGGGGTTTTACTGAAAATTTACCAGATTCTATGAAGCCATTATCAAAATCATTTTTATCTGAGTTTGCCTCTATCAGAGTAATGAATCAATGTGTTAGTCTATAAGTAACAGAAATCAGTAAATAATTCTTTATTATTATTGTTATACTTCAAGTTCTAGGGTACATGTGCAAAATGTGCAGGTTTGTTACATATGCACACATGTGCCATGTTGTTGTGCTGCACCCATTAACTCATCATTTACATTAGGTATGTCTCCTAATGCTATCCCTCCTCCCTCCCCCCACCCCACGACCATCCCCAGTGTGTGATTTTCCCCTTCCTGTATCCAAGTGTTCTCATTGTTCAGTTCTTACCTGTGAGTGAGAACATGTGGTGTTTGTTTTTTGTCCTTGCAATAGTTTGCTGAGAATGATGGTTTCCAGCTTCATCCATGTCCCTACAAAGGACACGAACTCATCCATTTTTATGGATGCACAGTATTCCAAGGTGTATATGTGCCACATTTTCTTAACCCATTCTATCATTGATGGACATTTGGGTTGATTCCAAGTCTTTGCTATTGTGAATAGTGCCACAGTAAACATACGTGTTCATGTGTCTTTATAGCAGCATGATTTATAATCCTTTGGGCATATATCCAGTAATGGGATGGCTGGGTCAAATGGTATTTCTAGTTCTAGATCCTTGAGGAATTGCCACACTGTCTTCCACAATGGTTGAACTAGTTTACAGTCCCACCAACAGTGTAAAAGTGTTCCTATTTCTCCACATCCTCTCCAGCACCTGTTGTTTCCTGACTTTTTAATGATCTCCATTCTAACTAGTGTGAGATGGTATCTCATTGTGGTTTTGATTTGCATTTCTTTAATGGCCAGTGATGATGAGCATTTTTTATGTGTCTGTTGGCAGCATAAATGTCTTCTTTTGAGAAGTGTCTGGTCATATCCTTCACCCACCATTTGATGGGGTTTTTAGTTTTTTTTCTTGTAAATTTGTTTGAGTTCTTTGTAGATTCTGGATATTAGCCTTTTGTCAGATGAGTAGATTGCAAAAATATTCTCCCATTCTGTAGGTTGCCTGTTCACTCTGATGGTAGTTTCCTTTGCTGTGCAGAAGCTCTTTAGTTTAATTAGATCCCATTTGTCGATTTTGACTTTTGTTGTCATTGCTTTTTGTGTTTTAAACATGAAGTCCTTGCCCATACCTATGTCCTGAATGGTATTACCTAGGTTTTCTTCTAGGGTTTTTATGGTTTTAGGTCCAACATTTAAGTCTTTAATCCATCTTGAATTAATTTTTGTATAAGGTATAAGGAAGGGATCTAGTTTCAGCTTTCTACTTATGGCTAGCCAGTTTTCCCAGCACCATTTATTAAATGGGAAATCCTTTCACCAGTTCTTGTTTTTGTCATGTTAGTCAAAGATCAGGTGGTTGTAGATGTGTGGTATTATTTGTGAGGGCTCTGTTCTGTTCCATTGGTCTATATCTCTGTTTTGGTACCAGTACCATGCTGTTTTGGTTACTGTAGCCTTGTAGTATAGTTTGAAGTCAGGTAGCGTGATGCCTCCAGCTTTGTTCTTTTGGCTTAGGATTATCTTGGCAATGTGGGATCATTTTTGGTTCCATATGAACTTTAAAGCAGTTTTCTCCAATTCTGTGAAGAAAGTCATTGGGAGCTTAATGGGGATGGCATTGAATCTATAAATTATCTTGGGCAGTATGGCCATTTTCACAGTATTGATTCTTCCTATCCATGAGCATGAAATGTTCTTCCATTCGCTTGTGTCCTCTTTTATTTCATTGAGCAGTGGTTTGTAGTTCTCCTTGAAGAGGTCCTTTACATCCCTTGTAAGTTGGATTCCTAGGTATTTTATTCTCTTTGAAGCTATTGTGAATGGGAGTTCAAAATGTTTGGACTCTCTGTTTGTCTGTTAATGGTGTATAAGAATGCTTATGATTTTTGCATATTGATTTTGTATCCTGAGACTTTGCTGAGGTTGCTTATCAGCATAAGGAGATTTTGGGCTGAGACAATGGGGTTTTCTAAATATACAATCGTGTCATCTGCTAACAGGGACAATTTGACTTCCTCTTTTCCTAATTGAATACCCTTTATTTCTTTTTCCTGCCTGATTGCCCTGGCCAGAACTTCCAACACTATGTTGAATAAGAGTGGTGAGAGAGGGCATCCCTGTCTTGTGCCAGTTTTCAAGGAAATGCTTCCAGTTTTTGCCCATTCAATATGATATTGGCTGTGGATTTGTCATAAATAACTCTTATTATTTTGAGTTACGTCCCATCAAAACTGAATTTATTGAGAGTTTTTATCATGAAGGGCTGTTGAATTTTGTCTAAGGCCTTTTCTGCATCTATTGAGATAATGATGTGGTTCTTGTCTTTGGTTCTGTTTGTAGGCTGGATTACGTTTATTGATTTGCGAATGTTGAACCAGCCTTGCATCCCAGGGATGAAGTCCACTTGATCATGGTGGATAAGCTTTTTGATGCTGCTGGATTTGGTTTACCAGTATTTTATTGAGGATATTTGCATCCATGTTCATCAGGGATATTGGTCTAAAATTATCTTTTTTCTGCTGTGTCTCTGCCAGGTTTTTGTATCAGAATGATGCTGGCCTCATACAATGAGTTAGGGAGGATTCCCTCTTTTTCTATTGATTGGAATAGTTTCAGAAAGAATGGTGCCAGCTGCTCCTTGTACCTCTGGTACAGTTCAGCTGTGAGTCCATCTGGTCCTGGACTTTTTTTGTTTGGTAGGCTATTAATTATTGCCTCAATTTCAGAGCCTGTTATTGGTCTATTCGGGGATTCAACTTCTTCCTCCTTTAGTCTTGGGAGGGTGTATGTGTCCAGGAATTTATTCATTTCTTCTAGATTTTCTAATTTATTTGCGTAGAGGTGTTTGTAGTATTCTCTGATGGTAGTTTGTATTTCTGTGGGGTCGGTGGTGATATCCTCTTTATCATTTTTTATTGCGTCTATTTGGTTCTCTCTTTTCTTCTTTTTTAGTCTTGCTAGCAGTCTTTTTTTTCTGTTTTTTTGAGATGGAGTCTCACTCTGTCGCCCAGGCTGGAGTGCAGTGGCCGGATCTTGGCTCACTGCAAGCTCTGCCTTCCAGGTTTGAGTGAGTTTCTTAATCCTGAGTTCTAGTTTGATTGCACTGTAGTCTGGGAGACAAGTTGTTATAATTTCTGTTCTTTTACATTTGCTGAGGAGTGCTTTACTTCCAACTATGTGGTCAATTTAGGAATAAGTGTGATATGTTGCTGAGAAGAATGTATACTCTGTTGATTTGGGGTGGAGAGTTCTGTAGATGTCTATTAGGTCCGCTTGGTGCAGACCTGATTTCAACTCCTGGATATCCTTGTTAACTTTCTGTCTCATTGATCTGTCTAATGTTGACAGTGGGGTGTTAAAGTCTTCCATTTTTATTGTGTGGGAGTCTAAGGCTTTGTAGGTGTCTAAGGACTTGCTTTATGAATCTGGATGCTCCTGTACTGGGTGCATATGTATTTAGGATAGTTAGCTCTTCTTGCTGAATTGATCCCTTTACCATTATGAAATGGCCTTCTTTGTCTCTTTTGATCTTTGTTGGCTTCAAGTCTGTTTTATCAGAGACTAGGATTGCAACCCCTGCGTTTTTTTGTTTTCCATTTGCTTGGTAGATCTTTCTCCATCCCTTGACTTTGAGCCTATGTGTGTCTCTGCATGTGAGATGGGTCTCCTGAGTACAGCAGACTGATGGGTCTTGACTCTTTATCCAATTTACCAGTCTGTGTCTTTTAATTGTGGCATTAGGCCATTTACATTTAAGGTTAATATTGTTATGTGTTAATTTGATCCTGTCATTATGATGTTAGCTGGTTATTTTGCCTGTTAGTTGATGCAGTTTCTTCCTAGCATCGATGATCTTTACAATTTGGCATGTTTTTGCAGTGGTTGGTACTGGTTGTTCCTTTCCATGTTACTGCTTCCTTCAGGAATTGTTGTAAGGCAGGCCTGGTGGTAACAAAATCTCTCAGCATTTGCTTGTCTGTAAAGGATTTTATTTCTCCTTCACTTACAAAGCTTAGTTTGGCTGGATATGAAATTCTGTGTTGAAAATTATTTTATTTAAGAATGTTGAATATTGGCCCCCACTCTCTTCCGGCTTGTGGAGTTTCTGTCAAAAGATCTGCTGTTAGTCTGATGGGCTTCCCTTTGTGGATAACACCATCCTTTCTCTCTGGCTACCCTTAACATTTTTTCCTTCATTTCAACCTTGGTGACAATTATGTTTCTTGGGGTTGCTCTTCTTGAGGAGTATCATTGTGGTCTTTGTTTTTCCTTAATTTGAATGTTGGCCTGCTTTGCTAGGTTGGGGAAGTTCTCCTGGATAATATCTGAAGATTGTTTTCCAGCTTGGTTCCATTCTCCCCATCACTTTCAGGTACACCAATCAGACGTAGATTTGGTCTTTTCACATAATCCCATATTTCTTGGAGGCTTTGTTCATTTCTTTTTACTCTTTTTTCTCTAAACTTCTCTTCTTGCTTCATTTCATTAATTTGATCTTCAATCACTGATACCCTTTCTTGTAGTTGATCAAATCAGCTACTGAAGTTTGTGCATTTATCACGTAGTTCTTGTGCCATGGTTTTCAGCTCCATCAGGTCATTTAAGGACTTCTCTACACTGTTTATTCTAGTTAGCCATTTGTCTAATCTTTTTTCAAGGTTTTTAGCTTCTTTGCGATGGGTTCAAACTTCCTCCTTTAGCTTGGAGAAGTTTGATCGCCTGAAGCCTCCTTCTCTCAACCCGTCAAAGTCATTCTCCATCCAGCTTTGTTCCGTTGCTGGTGAGGAGCTTCATTCCTTTGGAGGGGGAGAGGCGCTCTCATTTTTAGAATTTTCAGCTTTTCTGTTCTGTTTTTTCCCCATCTTTGTGGTTTTATCTACCTTTGGTCTTTGATGATGGTGACGTACAGATGGGGTTTTGGTGTGGATTTCCTTTCTATTTGTTAGTTTTCTTTCTCACAGTCAGGACCGTCAGCTGCAGGTCTGTTCGAGTTTGTTGCAGGTCCACTCCAGACCCTGTTTGCTTGGGTATCAGCAGCAGAGGCTACAGAACAGCGAATATTTCTGAACAGCAAATGTTGCTGCCTGATTGTTTCTTTGGAAGCTTCATCTCAGAGGGATACCCGGCCGTGTGAGGTGTCAGTCTGCCCCTACTGGAGGGCGCCTCCCAGTTAGGCTACTTGGAGGTCAGGGACCCACTTGAGGAGGCAGTCTGTCCTTTCTCAGATCTCAAACTCCATGCTGGGAGAACCACTACACTCTTCAAAGCTGTCAGACAGGTACATTTAAGTCTGCAGAGTTTCCTGCTGCCTTTGGTTTGACTATGCCCTGCCTCCAGAGGTGGAGTGGACAGAGGCAGGCAGGCCTCCTTGAGCTGCGGTGGGCTCCACCCAGTTCAAGCTTCCAGGCAGCTTTGTTTACCTACTCAAGCCTCAGCAATGGCGAGCGCCCCTCCCCCACCCTCGCTGCTGCATTGCAGTTTGATCTCAGACTGCTGTGCTAGCAATGAGCAGGCTCCGTGGGCATGGGATCCTCCCAGTCAGGAGTGGGACATAATCTCCTGGGGGCCATTTGCTAAGACCATTGGGAAAGCACAGTATTAGGGTGGGAGTGACCCGATTTTTCTGGGTGCTGTCTGTCACCGCTTCCCTCGTCTAGGAAAGGGAATTGCCTCACCCCTTGCACTTCCCCGGTGGGGCGATGCCTGCCCTGCTTCAACTCACACTCAGTGGGCTGCACCCACTGTCCTGCCCTCACTGTCCAACAAGCCTCAGTGAGATGAACCCAGTACCTCAGTTGGAAATGCAGAAATCACCCATCTTCTGAGTCGCTCACACTGGGAGCTGTAGACTGGAGCTGTTCCTATTTGGGCATCTTGGAACTGCCCCAATAATTCTTAAATTAAGTTAGGAACTCATACTTCTCTTAAATAATGAGATGTACATTGGACAGTCCAGACCTAAAGTAGCCACTCGATGACATTGATTTCCTGTTTGTTTTCATGTATGTGTTCTGCCATCCTTAGGCTACCATACTTTAGGTGACCTATGTTTATGAGATAGCCACTGGGATGCCCACCATCCCATTTGCCTTTCAGTAGAAAAAAAAAAAAAAAAAAAAAAGACAAAATGGCATATGCTAGTTGAGTCCTCACCCCCAGCTCCCTGTAAGATTCCAGTTGTCATGACCAAAAACTACTGTTAAAGGTCTTTAGCTGGGACTAATGAGTTACAAGGCTAGTCCCACTTGTCTAGGGGGCCAGAAATTGCAATTTTCTTTGCCAGTGCATTTCATTTCCAGTAAAATCAGCTTTCTGTTGTTAAGGAAAAAGACAAGAATGGATAAAATATAGGCAAATAGCAGTATCTGCCACAAGGATTAGGGACAATAATTAGGTAAATCAGAGTAAATGATAAAAGAAAAATGTTTGTGGAATGGGGTAAAGGAGATTAGCTTACTTGGCATGGAGTTCAAGGCCTCTGATGGCCAAAATATGTACAGACAGGCGAAAGCAGTAGCTGGGCAGGTCTGCCAATTTGTTGATATAATCCAAGCAAATAGGACATTTTGGCAGAGGAAATATTAGCTCTAGAAAAGACCATGTTTGCTGTGCTAATGTGAGTAGTTCAGTTTTAGATGATAAGAATCTGGTCATGGAATTTTATTCCCTGTGCAGCTAGTAACTTACTTATCATAATTATATTTATATTTTATTTTTTATTTTAATTTTATGTCCAGGTCCAGAGGAAACTAAAACATAAAAACCAAATTTTTCATTCAAGAGTTATTAATAAATTTGCTATGAAGTTTTGGCATGTTTTCTAAAAGTAAAATGAATTAAACACATTTCCTGAAAAATTATTTACCATCCCTCCATATATAACAATGTTGCTCAATTTCAGATGTGTGAGTAACAAAGACAAAAGTAAAACCCATGTCTCTTTCAAGCCAAGTCTATGTATTTACCCACTAAACTATACCAAAATCTCTTCACCACTTCACTGTACCATGATATTAATGGGTATGAAATGATTAGATGAGGTAAGTGGGTCAAACTAACTGCACATGACTAGAAGCACATGGAAAACCATGTTTAAACCTGGGCAGTCATCACTATGAACGTTATTAGCAAACTGCTAAGCAACTCAGATGGAAAAAGGTCTTAAGCTACAAATGTATATATATATGAAGACCACTTGTGAAAAAGCAATTAGAATTACTTGGACTTGTCTCAAATGACAACTGAGTTTAGCTATTGATACGTTAGCTTGACACTGAAAATCATCAGTGGTACCCTGGGACATCATGAGTGTTTGTCTGGGGTTATGTAAGCAATCTAGACAGTTATCTTTATATTGAAATTTGTTTGTTTATTTATAACAAGAGTACATTTAAAGGATTAAGTGTTAGGCCAACTCCTCACATTTTCACTACTTTTGACCTTATACCATTTCAATAAAATATCTAGGTGACTGGCATTTTCAGAGCTTTAGTGAGAACAGAAAGTATGCTGTAAAGAGTGGTGCTTTCAAAGCATGATTATCATTCCATTGTCACCAGGCTCATATGGGTGCTTGAAACAAAAGCCAGTTAATAAACCCTAGTCTAAATATACTAAATAATAATATCTACAAGTGGACACTAGCAATTTGAATTTCTCACAGCTCACAAGATGATTCTTAGTACTCTAAAGGTTGAAAAATGTTTATTGAGGATGAACATTCATCTGTTACTTGTTCATTGCCTTTACATGATGGCAGATATGGACATTCAAGCCCCTTTCTCAGTCTTGCACACCAATAGGCAGTGTCACTAGTTAACATGGCGCCCTTGACTACTGAACTCAGGTTAAGCCTTAGAGTCCTTTTCAACACTATACTCTACTCATCATCCCTTATATGTTGGTACATGAGTTGAATCATACCTGTCAACTCAATGCTGATAGTTATTAAAAAAAAAATTGATAGAACTTACCTAAATAAAATGTCTACTGTGCAATTATATTAATTTAAAGCACTTAAGAGCTTGAAATTGAATAATATAATTCTTCTCAACAGATTGTGAAGTAAGAAACCTAAGCCAAGTCAAGGTCAGCAATCAATATGAATTATTTATCATCCTCCATACTCATAATACAAAGAAAAATCGTATTGCTCAAGTTTACTTTACACCAACTGCATTTAGATTTTTAGGATTATTATTATTTTAAATGTGCAACTTAGGAAATGTCTCAGACTTACATGTACATTAAGAAAAGACTTATATGTACATTAATAAAAGAGAAATAATAATATTTTGAAAGTGTTTTTTTTAATATCTCAAAAATACATTAAAAAATGACAGATCTTGGATGTATGGTGGTTCTTTTATTTGTGCCTTACTCCATTTCTATAACTGTGTACCTAGATAATAAGTTCTATGGAACTTTTAACAGCTTTCCAATAATATTTTCAGCAGAAATTATTAGGTTGGTGCAAACATTTTTGCCAAGGGCAAAAACTGCAATTATGTTTGCACCAACTTAATAGCAAAGTTGTTTTATGTGGTTCGGTATTAAGAATGCTAACTGCTACGTTTCCATCCCCATTCTTTTAGAACCCACAAATTCTTAGTGATTGCCCTACTGTCAAATCCAGGAGTGGGCCTTGGCTTATGCTAATTACTAGGTCCCAGGGTACGTTACTGTGGTTGGTCACATAAGAGTGTGTGGTCCAATATGACCATTAAGAATAGCAATAGTTTTTGTTTTTGTTTTTAAATAAGTTATCTGTTTGCTCTGGATATAAAGGTTTTTGTCATCTACTTTTATAACACTCTAGATAAAACTTGAGGAAATAAACCATCATTTAAGATAAGAAACATAATAATTTATAATTTTATTTTGGAGTGAGAATATGTTAGATTCTGTATTAGTTAATATTCTAGGTTCTACAACAAAGCAAAAAAAATGTGTATGTATTTTTTTTTGAGTGTGTATGTATCTGTGTGAAGTATGCTTTGTTCCAAATAGTGACAGGTGATGGAAAAACTAGGCTGGAAATGAGTATAGGAAGTACAGGCAAAATTAATCTTTAAATGGGGGTATGAGTAAGATGGATTTGGTCTTGACAGGCCCAAAATTTTACTACAGTAACTGGAAAAGAAAATAATAAATTGCCAAAAAAAAAAATGTGTTTCTAAAGACAACAGAGACTAAAGGAAGCAACAAGGACTTAATGAGTTAAAATTTCAGAGAAAGAAAAGTCTTTTGAAATGAGCTAATGATTGCCAGCTATTTTTTTCCTCCATTGTCTAGATCAGGTACAAGCTGTTTCTATTTGCCTGAGTAGACAAACTGAAAGGAAACAACAAGATAGTAGATATTTGGCCATCTTGTGGGGCTACCTTCACACAGTGGAAACTCAAAATTCTGGTAATTCATTTCTTGGAAATGAATCACCCCAATATTTGGTTAAATTTAAACTTAATCTTACAATAGAAGCAATAATTTTATTTTCTTTTATACTTTCATTGGTACAAAACTTCTGGAAATTTTCAGCTTGGTAATTCTGGCCCAGAGTCCCTCAGTTGGCTGCAGTCAGCTGTGACTGGAGCAGCACCAATGGAGAGATGGAATAATTGAGGACTAGATCTCTCTCTCTCTCTTTCTCTCTCTCTCTCTCTTTGTTTCTCTCTCTCTCTCTCTCTCTCTCTCTTTTGATCCATGGGTCTCAGAGCTTCCCCAGGTCGTCTCTCTCTATGTGATCTCAGGGCCATCAGATTGCTAGCATGGCAGCTGAAGGGAGTAGAAATGAAAGTATACCAGGAAGAAAGGCAGATGTTGAGTCACTTTTTATGACCTAGCCTTGGAAGTCACTGGCTCACTTCCATCACAGTCTATTGGTTGAAACAGCAGCTTACCCAGTTTCAAGAGAAGGGACATAAATCTTAGCTCTCAATGGAAATGGTAAGAAAGGTTGAATGAAAGCCCCCAGGGAGTCACTTCAAAACCAGTGACTACACTCAAACATTTTAACTGAAATGGGAGTTGGGAGGCTGACCATCTCTTTGGAGAACCACACTGGAGGCATTAACTTCCCCTGGTTATTTTAGGCCATGCTTGGTGCTCCTGCAAAATTGTCAATACCATTTTGTTTATACCATATACAATCAGGGGACTGTATTTTCTATGTGTAACCAGACATTAACTTGCTTCCCTCCCCAAAACATAGTGATCTGAAACTTAGGGTGGTCATAAGAGACCACCCTAAGGAAACACTACCAGTAAATCATGCATTCCACAAGACAACTTGAGAATCTCTCCAAAAGACAGCTGCCCTTGGTTCCTATAGTCCTAAAGGAAGACTCCTAGAAGAATGTGTGTGTATTCATGTGTGTGAATGTATAAATATCAACCCCTTCTTCTCTCATTCTCCAAACAAAACTCTTAAAAATAATTGCTTGATTACTTGGAGCTTAAAACACATTCTCCTAGAAACATGCTATTAAAATGATAGTAACAAAATACAAGACATGTATCCATTGAAGTAAATCAGTCCCTGCCTAATACCAGGTAACTTGGGTTGTCGTGGTCAAGGAGCCCTGTTGCATAAAGGAGAGAAAACGATGGAAAAGGTTATTTTCAGCATCCTGAATGCAAGACGGGCCACTGAAAAGAATTCAAAATATATCCAAATCATCTTTGGCACTCAGGACCAGGAGAAGGGTGAGGCAAATAAGACACAAAATTTAGGAGCTCATCAGAAAACGTAGTAACCAAATAAATAATAGTTATTGTGATATTATTATTTTAAGGAATCATATTGGCAAACTAATCTGACACTTGTTTCACAAAGTGGGCTGGACACTTGTTTTCGTAAATAAAATTTATCCTAACAACATGCATGCATTTCTTTCTCATCTCCTGAAAGCCAAATATTCTATTTGTTTAGCATTTTATATTGTTCTAATAATTTTGCTAGCACAACTGTTGTTGGAGGGTAATGACCAAGAAATATTATATTTATGCACCCCTTTAATTACTTTAATATTTGGACTTTTCTGGATATCAAAGTGAAATATACATTTTAAGGCATTTTCAGAGGAAGATAGATTTCCCCTGGGTCTAACCAGTGGAATAGGAATATTTGGATTTAAGCACATAGAGAAGTCAGTCCTACCTTTGAATCTGTACATTACTCAATGGTTCAAATTACTTTTTCAGATTCTAATACTTTCCAGCTGCTGTTTCTGAACTCACCTACTTTCTAAAAACAGGAGTTCATGTGTGAGTTGTTGCTTTGTTTTCAGCATTTATCATGACAAAGGCAGCAGCAACATCTCTGCCCTGAGGAGTGAGAAAAAGGGCATGGCATGAGTCGTAGTTGGAGATGACTCTTCATAATTAAGGAGTTTATTTGGATAAGGCCTATATACAACATCCATTTCTACTGCAGTTGAATGGGACTGAAGGAGTGTGAATTATTGGATGGAAATCCACGTTGATGTTACTTATGTAGACCATCCAGTGAGTGCAGGTTTGCTGTACAGTATTTCCATTGTAAAACTAATATTTCCTCCATGGCTAATGACACAGGCAAGAAATCTCATGAAATGCTGCTTGGCAAACAAAAATGAGAGGCCTTTATTTCTCTATTACTAAAGATTTGTTACTTTCAATACTAAAAGAGTTACTACATTAATATTAGGGAAATGATATCCTATGAGTTCTTGTTTCTAAAATTGTGAGAGCCTCATACATTCTTACTCAGATTATTACATTTATATTGGATTGTAAAATAACCATCCTGGAGACAAGTGGTAAAATAATTTTTAAAGTGCAAAGACTTATATTATATGTCAAGTGATTATTTTCAGGGAGCAAAAATCAAATTCTATCTGCTGCGCAGCAGGATAGAATTTTATGATAATAGAAAACACTTGCAAACAAATCTTACTATAGTTTTAAAAAATTAGACAGTTCTCTGCCTCTGAACGTTGCCTTTGTAAATCATCTATGAATGGCTGCTGCCAACATCCTGTCTACTGACTTCTCTCATCCTCTCATTTCCCTTTCTCATTTTCGCTTGATTTCAGCTGCTTATGATGCTTATAAGATGTATAGATGCTGTAGCTCTTGGGAAGTGACATATCTAGAGCACCGACTAGAACAGTGCACATCCTTGAATTACATTATTTTGCTCACCCTATTCCAGTGGCTGAATCTATAGATCGGAAAACAAACAAAAATCCCCAGTTCTAAAAAAATTTGCAGGGCAATTTGTGAAGAGACACAGCACTCCCGATTGAGGAAGTAGGGGTATTTCATGTTCCCAGAAACGAAAAACTTGTATCAGACCAAGAAAACAATATAAAATGTTTGTAGTTACTTCTTAAGATGAGTGAAAATGAAAAACTCCAGTTAGTCATAGAAAGCAAGACCAAGCAGCCAGGTAGGGACCAGCAACATTAGCCTCATTTAAGGATCTGGGGTTGATACAGATGTGACTCAGTCTATCACATCCCCACCCCCCTCTTGCTATGAGTAATGCTTTTCCCTATCATCAGATTGCCCCTTGAATTAGTCCAGGGCTCTCGTATGTGTGTGTCTGTGCAGAGGGCCACAGGAACAGGGTGGATTTCATTAAAAGGAGTAGATAGAAACTCATAATTACTTGGACACAAGAAAGGACCTTTCCTAGTTCACTTGGTCACAGTGAAGATGAACATTATAAGGCAGTGTGCACCAGTGAAGATTCTTATCCTATGGAAGGAAAGTTAAGAAGGGGTCACTAAGTCAGGGAATTATGACCCCATATAAGAAAATACTCGATAAACAAGGCATTCTAATCATTCATTCAGCCAACAATTAATTGTTAAGAAATTACTGTATTCCAATCATTTTTCAGGCCCTGGGGTATTAACAAAAACAGCTAAAACAAGCAAAAATTCATGCTTGTTGAGAACTTTCATTCTCTCATGGGGAAAAGATAGTTCTTCAGAAATCCTTTTATACATGGAACTATCTGCATTTACAATAAATTTCTTGACAAATTCATTTACAGTAGAAGATATATTACAAAAATATCCAAGTTCTGTTAACTGACAGAGAAGAAGGAAAGGGAAGTAAGGCAGCTTTGGAAAAGATTGTCTGCTTTGCTATCCCAAAGACCTTTTAACATTTAATATAGTCCAAATTTCACTAAATGTTTCTATATATGTAGACTTTTATTATGAAAGCCATCAAAAGGCCCAAGCTTTGGATCTGGGTGACATAAAGAAAATCTGAGACAACCTATGGATACCAGGTTACCCATGAACAGGTGACTAAACTTCAAAATCGAGAAAGCGCAACTGCTCTAGTGGAGTCCATCCGCCCACACAGTAGTATCAGGACAATGCCTTTCCCTGATGAGTTGGATGACTCACCAATAAAACATCTTAGGGCAGCCTAGGTCAACTCTGCTTTAGTCATCGTAACTACAGCACCACTGTCCCCATCCCACGGTGTATTTTGTTCAGTAATTCTTCAAAGAGATTGAAGTATTGTGACTAAAACCTTTTCTCTATTTTAGGATATATGTGTAATTACTGTTACAGAAATAAATTTTATTGAGTATATTGAAGATATTCAATATAATGTTATAAGATACCTCCCCCCAACACATATATATATAGTAAAATGAAATAGTGAAACAAACATTTCCAACATCTCACCTAGTTACCCATTTCTCCCCCTGTGGCTAGAGTAGCTGTAATCTACTAATGCAGCAAAAATCCTGATTACAATATGTTATTATTAACAATAGTCCTCATGCTGTACAGTAGATCTTTTGGCTTGCTCATCCTACAAATATCTACCACTTCTTAACTTGTAAAAATATTATTTTCAAATATTAATTTTTCCATAAGCTTCAGTGTAGTTTTCTTCATACAAATGATAGAAATTTAAAATTAGATTCTTTTGACTAAATAGCACAGGTGACAATTTAATCTTCTGAAGGAGATTAATCTTCCAAAAGAGATGAAGACCTTTTGGAAGTAAGGCAAGGTTTTAGGTTTTATACATAATGTGATAGACCTACAAATTACTTAAATATTATTTGCTCATTTGTAAAAAGGTATATTTTTATTATATTATTGTTATTCTATCAAGACTTGAATTTGTCTTTATTGTAAATACAGGTTCTCTGACTCTCTTCTCAGAAATCTGATTTTGAAAGCCTAGGATTTTTCCTATTAAGAAATTTCCCAATTAATTTCTGATGTAGGTAGCTTTAACACAGTTCAGGCATACACAATTTAGATATACAGAAATTCTAATGATTCACTTAAAATCATGGAAATGCATATTAGGCTGGGCCTGGTGGCTCACGCCTGTAATCCCAGCAATTTGGGAGGCTCAGGTGGGCGGGTCACGAAGTCAGGCGTTCAAGACCACCCTGATCAATACAGTGAAACCTTGTCTCTACTAAAAATACAAATGTTAGCCAGGTGTGGTGTGGTGATGCAGGCCTGTAATCCCAGTTACTTGGGAGGCTGAGGCAGGAGAATTGCTTGAACCTGGCAGACAGAGGTTGAAGTGAGATTGTGCCACTTCATTCCAGCCTGGGTGACAGAGCAAGACTCCAACTTAAAAAAAAAAAAAAAATCCTTCAAAAAAAGGAAATGAAAAAATAAAAACCTTAGAGCATCAGCAGATGGAGAAAGAACAGTGGAAACAGCAGAAATAAGGACAGCATGAATTTCTAATGAGTTATATAAATTATATTTGATGATTGAAATAAACTATAACACCATCTGATGGTGTTAAGTAGGGAAGATAAAGTGACTAAATGTAAGTGATAGTTTCATATTTCACTTGAAATTGTAAAAATACCAGTAGAGTTTGATAAGCCACATGTATGTAATATATTACTAAAATCAACAACTACAAAAACAATGCAAAGAGATAAACTCAAAGGCACCATAAATTAGTTAAGATCGGATTCTAGCAAATGTTTGAGTAACCCAAAGAAAGACAAGAAAGAGAAACAAACATAAAGCAAATAATAAAATTCAAAATTAAGATGCAGAAGATCAACAATTATCTTTAATGTAAATGGTCTAAATACACTGATTAAAAGACAGATATGCATAGTGTTGGCTAAAAAATACACACCTATATGTTGTTTATAAGAAACTCTTCAAATTTAATGATATAGATAAGCCAAAAGTGAAAGTATGGAAAATGGTATATCATGCAAACATTAATGAAGAGGAAGGCACAATTGGCTATATTAATATTTGATAAAGTAGATTTCAGAGGAAATAAAATTACTAAAAAGGAGGATATTATATAATTAATAAAGAATTAATATGGTGTGAAGATAAATAATCATAAGTGTGTGCAAAACACAGAGCTTCAAAATGTATGAAGGAAAAACTGACATAAAATAACCTTACTGTCAAAAGCAATCTATACATTCAATGCAATTCCCATAAAATACCATCACCATTCCTCACAGAGCTAGAAAAAGAAAATCCTAAAATTCATATACAACTGAAAAAGACCATGCATAGTCAAAGCAAGACTAAGCAAAATAACAAATCTTGAGGCATCATATTGCCTGACTTCAAACTTTACTATAAGGCTATAGTTACCAAATCAGCATGGTACTGATATTACAAACAAGCACAGAGACCAATGAAACAGAATAGAGAACCTAGAAATAAAGCCAAATTCTTACAGCCAACTGATCTTCAACAAAGCAAACAAATACATAAAGTGAGGAAAGAACACCCTATTCAATAAATGATGCTGTGATAATTGGCAAGACACATGTAGAAGAATGAAACTGAATCCTCGTATCTCACTTTATACAAAAATCAACTCATGATGGATCAAAGACATAAATCTAAGTCCTGAAATGATAAAAATTCTAGAAGATAACATTGTAAAAGCTTTTCTAGACATTGGCTTAGGTAAAGAGTTCATGACCAAAAACCCAAAAACAATTGCAACAAAGATAAATAGATGGGACTTAGTTAAACTAAAAAGCTTCTGCACAGCAAAAGACATAATCAGCAGAGTTAACAGACAACTTACAGAGTGTGAGAAAATCTATGCATCCAACAAAAGGCTAATATCCAACATCTACAAAGAACTCAAATAAATTAGCAAGAAAAAAAAATCCCATCAAAAAGTGAATAAGGACATGAATAGATAATTCTTAAAAAAAGATACACAAATGGTCAACAAACATATGAAAAAATGTTCAATGTCACTAAATATTAGGAAAATGCCAGTCAAAACTACATTGTGATACCACTTTACTTCTGCAAGAATGACCATAATTTAAAAATGAAAAAATAATAGTTATTGGAGTACATGTGGTGAGAAGAGAGCACTTTTACGCTGCTGGTGGAAACTTAAACTAGTACAACCACTGTAGAAAACATTATGAAGATTCCTTAAAGAAATAAAAGTAGAAATATCATTTGACCCAGCGATCCCCACTACTGGATATCTGCCTAGGGGAAATTAAGTCATAAAATGAAAAAGGCACTTGCACATGCATGTTTATTTATAGCAGCATAATTCACACAATTGCAAAAATATGGAACCAGCCCAAATTCCCATCAGCCAGTGAGTGGATGAAGAAAATGTGATATACACACACACACACACACACACACACACATATATCAACGATTACAAAATCACAATCAATAATATGTGATATTATCACATATATATCATATATAAATGTGATATATAATATGTAATTTATATATATATTACATAATCATATTTTCTTTATCCACTCCCTGGTTGATGGGAATTTGGGCTGGTTACATTTTTTTGCAATTGTGAATTGTGCTACTATAAACTTGTGTGTGCAAGTGTCTTTTTCATTTTATGACTTATTTTTCCCTAGGTAGATATCCAGTAGTGGGGATTGCTGGGTCAAATGGTATTTCTACTTTTATTTCTTGTTGACTTTTTAGAAATAGCCATTCTGAATGGTGTGAAACAGTACCCCATTGTGGATTTGATTAACATTTCTGTAATGATCAATGATGTTGAGCTTTGTTTCATGTGATTATTGGCTGCATGTATGTCTTTTAAAAATGTCTGTTCATGTCCTTTGCCCATTTTTTTATGTGATATTTTTGTTGTAAATTTGTTTAAGTTATGAATGCTGGTTATTAGACCCTCGTTGAATGTGCAGTTTGCAAAAGTTTTCTCCTATTCGGTAGGTTTTATGTTTACTCTATCAAAAGTTTCTTTTGCTGTGCAGAACCTCTTTAGTTTAATTACATTCCATTTGTCAATTTTTGCTTTTGTTGCATTTGCTTTTCACATTGTCTTCATGATACCTTGGCCTGTGTATGTCCTGAAGTTATTCCAAAGGTTGTCTTTCAGGGCTTTTATAGCTTGGGGCTTTAAGATTAAGTCTGTAGGCCGGGTGTGGTGGCTCAAGCCTGTAATCCCAGCACTTTGGGAGACCGAGACGGGTGGATCACGAGGTCAGGAGATCGAGACCATCGTGGCTAACACGGTGAAACCCCGTCTCTACTAAAAAAAATACAAAAAACTAGCCGGGCGAGGTGGCGGGCGCCTGTAGTCCCAGTTACTCGGGGGGCTGAGGCAGGAGAATGGCGTAAACCCGGGAGGCGGAGCTTGCAGTGAGCTGAGATCTGGCCACTGCACTCCAGCCTGGGCTACAGAGCGAGACTCCGTCTCAAAAAAAAAAAAAAAAAAAAACGCTCCACCCTAAAGCCAGTAATCTAATGATTACTCATTTTGAGTGAGTTTCTTAGTCCTGAATTCTAATTTGATTGCACTGTGGCCTAAGATACTGTTTGTTATGATTTTTTATTTTATTCTTTTTGTGGCAATTGTGAATGAGAGTTTATTTCTGATTTGGCTCTCAGCTTGATTGGTGTTCATGTATAGGAATGCTAGTGATTTTTTCACATTAATCTTATATACGGAAACATGCTGAAGTTGTTTATCAGCTTAAGAAGCTTTTGGGCTGAGACTATAGGTTTTTCTAGATATAGGATCATGTTGTCTGCAAACAGGGATAGTTTGACTTCCTATCTTCCTATTTCAATGCAGTTTATTTTTTTCTCTTGACTGATTGCCCTGGCCAGAACTTTCAATACTATGTTAAATAGGAATGGTGAAAGAGGACATTCTTGTCTTGTGCTGGTTTTCAAGGGGAACGCTTCTGGCTTTTGCCCACTCAGTATAATGTTGTCTGATATGGTTTGTCATACATGACTCTTATTGTTTTAAAGTATGTTCTTTTAATACCTGCTTTATTAAGAGTTTTTATTATGAGGGGATGTTGAATTTTATTGAAAGCTTTTTATGCGTCTATTGAGATAATTGTGTGATTTTGAACTTTAGATCTGTTTATGTGATGAATCACATTTATTTGCATGGATTGATCCAACCTTGCATCCCAGCATTAAAGCCTACTTGATCCAGATGGATAAGATTGTTGATGTGCTACTGGAATTGGTTTGTCCATGTTTTGTTCATGATTTTTGCATTGATGTTCCTCAAAGATATTGGCTTGAAATTTTCTCTCTCTCTTTTTTTCTTTTCTTTGCCAGGTTTTGGTATTAGAATGATGCTAGCCTCATAGAATGAGTGAGGGGACAGTCCTTCCTCCTTAAATTTTTGGAATAGTTTCAGTAGGAATGGTACCAGCTCTTCTTTGTACATCTGGTAGAATTCAGCTGTAAATCCTTCTGCTTGTGAGCCTTGGTTGGTAGGATATTTATTACTGCCTCATTTTCAGAGCTCATTATTGGTCTTTCAGGGATTCAGTTTTTTCCTGGTTCGATCTTGAGAGGGTGTATGTGTCCAGGAATTTATCTGTTTTTTTTGTTTGTTTGTTTGTTTGTTTTTTCTTCTAGATTCTCTAGTTTATGTGAATAGAGGTGTTAATAATATTTGGTGATGGATGTTTGTATTTCTTTTGGGTCAGTGGTAATATGCCTCCTTCATTTGTGATTGTGTTTATTTGGATTTTCTCTCTTCTGTATTAGTCTAGCTAACAGTCTATCTATTTTATCATTTTTTTTTTCAGGGAAAAAAAAAAAACAACTCCTGGATTTGTTGATATTTTGAATGGGTTTTGGTGTCTCTGTCTTTTTAAGCTGAGCTCTGATTTTGGTTATTTCTTGTCTTCTGTTAGTGTTTGGATTTGTTTGCCCTTGGATCTCTAGTTATTTTAGTTGTGATGTTAGGTTGTTAACTTGAGATATTTGTAACTTGTTGATGTGGGCATTTAAATGTGGGCATTAACTTTGTTGCTATAAATTTCCCTCTTAATAATTCCTTAGCTGTGTCTCAGAGATTCTGGTATGTTGTATCTCTGTTCTCATTAGTTTCAAAGAACTTCTTGATTTCTGCCTTAATTTCATTACATACCCAAAAGTCATTCAGGAGTAGTTTATTCAATTTCCATGTAATTGCATGGTTTTAAGTGAATTTCTTAGTCCTTGGCTTCTAATTTGATTGCACTGTGATCTGAGAGACTGTTATTTCAATTTTTTCACATTTGGTGAGGAGTGTTTTACTTTTGATATGTGAACAGTTTTAGAGTATGTGTCATGTGGTGATGAGAAGTGATGAGAAGGATGTATAGTGTGTCATTTTGCAGTGGATATATATATAGTTCCATTTGATCCAGTGCTGATTTTAGGTCCTAAGTATCTTTGTTAATTTTCTGTCTCAGTGATCTGTCTAATATTGTCTTTAGGGTGTTAAAGTTACCCACCATTATTGTTTGGGAGTCTAAATCTCTTTGAAGGTGTCTAAGAATTTGCTCTTTGAATATGGGTGCTCCTGTGTTGGGTGCATATATGTTTACAATAGTTAGAGATTTTTCTTTGTTGAATTGAACCCTTTACGATTATGTAATGCCCTTCTTTGTCTTTTTTGATATTTGCCTGTTTCAAATCTGTTTTGTCAGAAATTAGAATTGCAATCCCTGCTTTTTTTCTGTTTTCTATATACTCGGTAGATTTTTCTCCGTCCTTTTATTTTGAGCCTGTGTCTGCCATTGCCATGATTTGGGTCTCTTGAAGACAGCATGTTGATGGGTCTTGGTCCTTTAGCCAACTCACCACTTTGTGTCTTTTAATTGGTACATTAAGCCCATTTACATTTAAGGGTGATGTGATATGTGTGGATTTTATCCTGTCACCATAATGTTAGCTGGTTATTTTGCAGACTTGCTTATGTGGTTGCTTTATAGTGTTACCGATCTGTCTGTGTACTCCAGTCAGTTTTTGTGGTGGCTGGTAACCATCTTTCCTCTCCATATTTAGTGGTTCCTTCAGGAGCTCTTGTAAGGAAGGTCTGGTGGTAATGAATTTCCTCAAAATTTGCTTATCTGAAAAGGATGTTATTTTTCCTTTGCTTATGAAGTTTAGTTTGGCCAGAAATTCTGGGTTGAAATTTCTTTTCTTTAAGAATGTTAAATATTGTCTCCCAATTATCTTCTGGTTTGTGTGATTTCAACTGAGAGATCTGCTGTTAGTCTGATGGGTTTCCCTATGCTGGTGACCTGGCCTTTCTCTCTAGCTGCCCTTAACATTTTTTGTTTCATTTGCCCTTGGAGAATCTGATGATTATGTGAACTGGGGATGATCTTCTCATAGAGTATCTTATTGGAGTTCTCTTGATTTCCTGAATTTGAATGTCAGCCTCTCTAGCTAGGTTGGGGAAGTTCTCATGGATTATATCCTGAAATATGTCTTCTAAATTGATGCCAGTCTTCTCATTTTTTTTCAGGTATACCAATCAGTCACAGATTTAGTCTTTTTACATGATCCCATATTTATAGGTTTAGTTCATTCTTTTTCTTTCTTTTTTTCTCTATTCTTATCTACTTGTTATATTTTGGAAAGGTAGTCTTCAACTTCTGAGCTTTGTTACTCTACTTGGTGTACTCTGTTATTAATACTTTTGATTGCATTATGAAATGCTTGTAGTATGTTTTTCAGCTCAATGGGTCAGTTGCATTCTTCTCTATACTTGCTATTCTGTCAGCTCCTGCAGAGTTTTATCATGATTTTTAGCTTCCTTGCATTGGTTTACAGCATCCACCTTTAGCTCAGTGAACTTCATTTCTATCCATATTTTGAATTCTACTTCTGTCATTTCAGCCATCTCAGCTCAGCCTGCTTCTGAACTCTTGCTGAAGAAGCAATGCAGTCACTTAGAGGAAAGAAAGTACTCTGACTTTTTGAGTGTTCAGTGTTCTTGCACTGATACTTTGTCATCTTTGTGGGTTTATCTATCTTCAATCTTTGAGGCTGCCAGATGTTGGATTTTTTTTTTTCTTTTATTCTATTTGATGACCTTGAGGGTTTGATTGTGATATAAGGTGGGTTCTGCCACCGGGCCTCATTTCTGGAAGATTTTAGTGGGCCAACATTCAGATCCCAGCTCCTACACTGCATATTCTAACTCTGGGGAACTTGTTTCGGGCCTCAACTTTGTTCTCTGGCTCTTTGAGAGTGGGAGTCTACTGCACTGAGGGGACCAAGGTGCCGAAGTCTGCAGCTGAGTGCTAGAGGATGTTGGGCCGAAGTCTGCAGCTGAGTGCTAGAGGATGTTGGGGTGCCTGCCTCCCTGCAGGCATTCACCACAGTGTCAGAGGCAAAGCAGTTGATATGAGGGTTGGGAGTGGAGAACACCTGCTGGAGAACTTGTATACTGTTGCATTGGAGGTGGTATTGGTTTGGGGTGGGTGCTGGGCAGTGCAGGTCTGCGTGCCTTCTCTGTGCCTTGCAACCAGGAGTGATCAGTCGGCATGTGGGAGGATCCCCTGTTCTCTGTGCAGTGTTAGCACAAGCGTGGGGGTACTGGCAGGGTTGGAACTTGCTGGCTCTGTACCAATCAAGGCTTTGTCTGCAGTGGCAGTCAACAAGGGTCAGGGGTTGTACTGCACTCATACTTACTGGTGGGGCAAGTAAGGCAAAACCTGCTCATGCAGACACATGCCAGTAAAGTAATGTAGGGAGTTTCTGAGGGCTCAGGAGAAGGTACAGTATGGGTTTGGAGTGTGCAGGTTGCTGTGCAGCTGTAGGGGTCAGTCTCCTGGAGTTCCCCACTGGTCAGGCATGATCCAACAGCACAGAAGCAATGATGTGGACCCCCGGGGGACCCAAGACTGTTCTGTAAGAAAGCATGGCCAGGCTGAGGACCCAGGCTGAGGAGAGACCAGCAAACTAAGAGTTCTCAGGTCAAATCAGCCCTCTCTGATGTTCAAGACTACCCTGCAGAGATCAGGTCTGACAGTTCCCCTAGAGCTAAAGTCTCTTATGGTGGGAGCAAGTCAAACCTGGAGAGTTGGCCATCCCTAGCCATGCTCAGCTGCAGAAGCTCCTGCACAGAACCCTGTGGGCTCCACATCAGTTGGCCTGCTGCTCCCCGCCTTTGCTTGTCTCCTAAGGGCTCCACTCCGAAGAGATGTGGGTCAGCAATTGCTTAGTGCAATAAGCCCAGGATGCAGAGTCTGTGCTGTGAGCTCAAGACTGGGGTTCTCTGTCTGATGACAAGCAGTGAGGAGTGTTTGGAACCCATGGAAGTCAGACTGGCCTCCTATCCTTGTGTTGACTGCAGCTTGTTGGAGGTGTAGATAAGACACTTACGATCTTTGCTCCTTTGTTAGTCTAAGGGTAGCAAGGACAGTTCCACTGAACAGGCAGTGGCAGAGAGGCTTTCAGTTTCCCTGGGAGGCTCTGTCCATTGAGTTACTGATTTGCTGCTGACTTGATAGGTCTGGCAGAAGGTTGCTAGAGGCCCAGGACTGGAGGACCTGAGCATTGAGGAGATGTGGAAACAGGCAACCACAAAACAGTCTGGCCAATTTTCTGTAGGACTGCTACAGAATTCTGGGGGTCTGCTCCAGTCCCTAGTCACCTTGGATTTTCTGGTACCTAGAGGTACCATCAATGCAGGCTACAAAGCAGCAAAGATGGTGGCCTGCCACTCCCTCTGGGAGCTCTGCTCAGGGAGTATGGGCCTGTTGCCAGCATGAACTCACTTGTAGAAAGTGGCTCAAGACCCCAGTCAGGAGGAACAGGATTGGGGATCCACTTTAAAAAGTATCTTGACCACATTTTGGTAGAGCAGCTGTGCTGTGCTGAGGGTCCACTTTAGCCCTCAGTCACCTAGGGCACTCCAAAGCCTGAAGACTAAAAGGGCTAAGTTTCCCAAACAGCAAAGCTGGTGGTTTGCCCCTCTCCCTGGGCACTTCATCCCAGGGTGACAGGTTCTCTGTCAGCTGGAGAACACTGGCAAGGGTGTCTAGAGACCTTGGTTGGGAGATCTTGCCCGGTGAGGAGCAACGGTATTGGGAACCCATTTAAAGAAGCAGTCTGGCCACGTTTTGATAGAGAAGTTGTGCTGTGCTGGGGCATGCAGTTCACCCTCAGTCAGTTTGGACTCTCCAAAACCTGAAGGCTAAAACAGCTAAATCGCCCAAACAGCAGATGGCAGCCTGCCCATCCCCCTGGGAGTTTCATCACAGGGAGGCACAAGGCTACTACAAGTTGCTGGCTGGAATTCCAAGCCAGTGGGTCTTATCCTGCGTGGCCCATGGAAGTGGGGCCTGAACATCATTGTTGGTTGAGGCCCTTGGATTCAGCCTCTTTCCTAGGAATATATACGGAGATCTTACATCCTTCTTTGCCAAAGTTGCAACTACTTTTGCTAAGACATCCAGATAGCTGGGGTATCTAAAGCTCTCGGGTCTCTGTGCATGCCTGAGTGGCTGCTGTGCCGAGATTCCACACAGCTCTGTTTGTCACACTGAAGGCCTGGGTTTAGTGGAGTGGGATTACAAGGAGATCTCCTGACCCAAAGATTGCTAAGATCCATGGGAGAAGCATGGGTTCCCAGAGTTGCACATTCACTCACCACTTTCCTGGGTTGGGGAGCTTCCCGAATGCTCCATGTCTCTCACAAGTGGGCCATTGTCCTGCCTTGCTTTTCTCCATTCTCCATGGATCAAATTGTTTCCTCAGTTTATTTCAGTGTGAGTAGCTGAACGTTTGAGTTGAAGGTGCTGTATTTATTTGCCCCTTCTGTTCCCCTTCGTAAGAGCCACACACACTAGCTGCTTCTAGTCGGCTGTCTTAAAAAGTCATCTAAAATAATTCAAATTATACAAAAATGTGTTCTCCACCCAAAATGGACTCTAACTATAAATCAATAGCAGAAAGACAATAGGAACATTTCTCAACACTTGGAAATTAAACACTTCTAGAAAATCCATATGTCAAAGAGTAAGTCTCAACGAAAGCTTTTAACATTTACATAAAATAGAATGACAATGAAAATACAATATACCAAATATATATATGGGATACAGCTAAAGTAATGCTAAGAGGGAAATATACAACATTAAATGCTTACATTAGAAATTAGGAAAATATCAAATGAATAGTGTAATCTTGACAGACTACAAATTGTAAACAAAAATAACCCAACACAGAGAAGGAGGAAAATAATAAGAGTAGAAATTACTGAAATTGAAAATGAGAAAACAATAGAGAAAATGAGTGAAATATAAAGTTGGCTCTTTGAAAGGTTAATAAAATTGAGATACTTGTAGCAAATCTTGAAACAGTATATGTTTTAAATCCTCAGAAGCAATGCACTTCAAAAATACTTTGGATTACGTTAACAAAATTCAGTCTAGAAAAGTTCTATAGTTAACTCAGATCATGAAAATATATACCTTTTTGGTTCTTTGGAAGAACATTGGACCAAACGTTTAAAACACTGTCTCTACAGCAAAGTCTACTAAAATATTTGACTCAATTCAAATTATATGTTATCCACATTGTAAACTGCAAGGATATGGTAAAATGTGTAGAAATTTATACTTTTTTTCTGAAAGACTAGAACATAATCTATGAATAAAATGTTGAAGTATAAAAAAATCGAAGGCGTATATGCTGAAATGTTCAGAAAATTCAGGAAAAAATTTTGGAGGACATGTGTACTTGGTTAGTTTATTTCATTTATCTGCAATATTATGCACACTGCAGTCTTTTTTTTTTTTTTTTTTGAGACGGAGTCTCGCTCTGCCGCCCAGGCTGGAGTGCAATGGCCGGATCTCAGCTCACTGCAAACTCCGCCTCCTAGGTTTAGGCCATTCTCCTGCCTCAGCCTCCCGAGTAGCTGGGACTACAGGCGCCCACCAAATCGCCCAGCTAGTTTTTTGTATTTTTTAGTAGAGACGGGGTTTCACCGTGTTAGCCAGGATGGTCTCGATCTCCTGACCTCGTGATCCGCCCGTCTCGGCCTCCCAAAGTGCTGGGATTACAGGCTTGAGCCACCGCGCCCGGCCACTGCAGTCTTTTTGAGAACAGATTCTTACAATCTGTCTTTTCTATTTGAATTTTAAAATATATAGGTTCATTTACCATGGCAATTATTATTAATATACACAAATTATTTAAAAAATTAAATTACTAAGGGAGCGCCCACGATGGCCGAATAGAAGCAGCTCCAGCCTCCAGCTCCCAGCCTGAGCGGCACAAAAGACTGGTGATTTCTGCATTTTCAACTGAGGTACTGGGTTCGTCTCACTGGAGCATGTCAGACAGTTGGTGCTGGTCAGCAGGTGCAGCCCAACCAGCGAGAGCTGAAGCAGTGTGAGGCATTGCCTCACCTGGGAAGAGTGAGGGGGAAGGGAATTCCTTTTCCTAGCCAAGGGAAACTGAGACACACAATACCTGGAAAATTGGGTAACTCCCACCCTAATACTGAGCTTTACCAAGGGTCTTAGCAAACGGCACACCAGGAGATTGTATGCCACACCTGGCCCAGAGGGTCCCATGCCCACAGAGTCTCTCTCATTGCTAGCACAGCAGTCTGAGATCTAACTGCAAGGTGGCAGTGAGGCTGGGGGAGGGGTGCCCTCCATTGCTGAGGCTTAAGTAGGTAAACAAAGCCGCCAGGAAGCTCAAATTGGGTGGAGCCCACCATAGCTCAAGGAGGCCGGCCTGCCTCTACCTAGTAAGGCAATAGATTCCTCCTCTAGGGACAAGTCATAGCTAAACCAAAAGCAGCAGAAACCTCTGCAGATGTAAGTGACCCTGTCTGACAGCTTTGAATACAGCAGTAGTTCTCCCAGCACGGAGGTTGAGAGCTGAGAACGGACAGACTGCCTGCTCAAGTGGGCCCTGACCTCTGAGTAGCCTGACTGGGAGACATCCCCCACTAGGTGCAGACCTACACTGCACACCTCACACGGCTGGGTGTACCTCTGAGACGAAGCTTCCAGAGCAAGAATAAGACAGCAACACTCACTGTTGGGCAATATTCTACCTTCTGCAGTCACCGCTGCTGATACCCAGGCAAACAGGGTCTGGAGTGGACCTCAAGCAAACTCCAACAGACCTGCAGCTGAGGGTCCTGACTGTTAGAAGGAAAACTAACAAACAGAAAGGACACTCACACCAAAACCCCATCAGTATGTCACTATCATCAAAGACCAAAGGCAGATAAAACCACAAAGATGGGGAAAAAGCAGTGCAGAAAAGCTGGAAATTCAAAATATCAGAGCACATCTCCCCCTCCAAAGGCAGGCAGTTCATCGCCAGCAATGGAACAAAGCTGGACAGAGAATGACTTTGACGAATTGAGAGAAGAAGGCTTCAGTTGATCAAACTTCTCAGAGCTAAAGGAGGAAGTACCTACCCAGGGCAAAAAAGCTAAAAATCTTTAAAAAGAACGGAAGAATGGATAACTAGAATAATCAATGCAGAGAAGACTATACACGAACTGATAGAGATGAAAACCATGACACGAGAACTACATGACAAATGTACAAGCTTCAGTAACCGACTCGATCAACTGGAAGAAAGAGTATCAGTGATTGAAGGTCAAATGAATGAAATGAAGCGAGAAGAGAAGTGTAGAGGAAAAAGAGTAAAAAGAAATGAACAAAGCCTCCAAGAAATATGGGACTATGTGAAAAGACCAAATCTACGTCTGATTGATGTGCCGGAAAGTGATGGGGAAAATGGAACCAAGTTGGAAAACACTCTGCAGGATATCATCCAGGAAAACTTCCCCAACCTAGTAAGGCAGGCCAACATTCAAATTCAGGAAATATAGAGAACACCACAAAGATACTCCTTGAGAAGAGCAACTCCAAGAAACATAATTGTCAGATTCACCAAAGTTGAAATGAAAGAAAAAATGTTAAGGGCAGCCAGAGAGAAAGGTCAGGTTACCCACAAAGGGAAGCCCATCGACTAAGAGCAGATCTCTGGGCAGAAACTCTCCAAGCCAGAAGAGAGTGGGAATCAATATTCAACATTCCTAAAGAAAAGAATTTTCAACCCAGAATTTCATGCCCAACCAAACTAAGTTTCATAAGTGAAGGAGAAATAAAATCCTTTACAGACAAGCAAATGCTGAGAGATTTTGTCACCACCAGGCCTGCCCTACGAGACAGCCTGAAGGAAGCACTAAACATGGAAAGGAACAACAGATACCAGCCATTGCAAAAACATGAAAATGTAAAGTCCATCAATGCTAGGAAGAAACTGCATCAACTAGCGAGCAAAATAACCAGCTAATATCATAATGACAGGATTAAGTTCACACATAACAATATTAACCTTAACTGTAAATGGACTAAATGGTCCAATTAAAGGACACAGACTGTCAAATTGGATAAAGAGTCAAGACCCATCAGTTTGCTGTATTCAGGAGATCCATCTCACATGCAGAGACACTCGTAGGCTCAAAATCAAGGGATGGAGGAAGATCTGCCTAGCAAATGGAAAACAAAATAGGCAGGGGTTGCAATCCTAGTCTCTGATAAAACAGACTTTAAACCATCAAAGATCAAAAGAGACAAAGAAGGCCATTACATAATGGTAAAGGGATCAATTCATCAGGAAGAGTGAACTATCCTAAATATATATGCACCCAATACAGGAGCACCCAGATTCATAAAACAAGTCCTTAGAGACTTACAAAGAGATTTAGACTCTCATACAATAATAATGGGAGACTTTAACACCCCACTCTCAACATTAGACAGATCAACGAGACAGAAAGTTAATAAGGATATCCAGGAATTGAACTCAACTCTGCACCAAGCGGACCTAATCAACATCTACAGAACTCTCCACCCCAAATCAACAGAATATATATTCTCAGCACACATTGCACTTATTCCAAAATTGACCACATAGTTATAAGTAAAGCACTCCTCAGCACATGTAAAAGAACAGAAATTATAACAAACTGTCTCTCAGACCACAGTGCAATCAAGCTAGAACTCAGGATTAAGAAACTCATTCAAAATCGCTCAACTACATGGAAACTGAACAACCTGCTCCTGAATGACAACTGGGTACATAACGAAATGAAGGCAGAAACAAAGATGTTCTTTGAAACCAATGAGAACAAAGATACAACATACCAGAGTCTCTGGGACACATTTAAAGCAGTGTGTAGAGGGAAACTTATAGCACTAAATGCCCACAAGAGAAAGCAGGAAAGATCTAAAATTGACACCCTAACATCACAATTAAAAGAACTAGAGAAGCAAGAGCAAACACATTCAAAAGCTAGCAGAAGGCAAGAAATAACTAAGATCAGAGCAGAACTGAAGGAGATAGAGACACAAAAAACCCTCCAAAAAATCAATGAATCCAGGAGTTGGTTTTTTGAAAAGATCAACAAAATGGACAGACTGCTAGCAAGACTAATAAAGAAGAAAAGAGAGAGGAATCAAATAGACGCAATAAAAAATGATAAAGGGGATATCACCACCAACCCCACAGAAATACAAACTTCCATCAGAAAATACTATAAACACCTCTACACAAATAAACTAGAATACCTAGAAGAAACGGATAAATTCCTGGACACTTGCACTCTCCCAAGACTAAACCAGGAAGAAGTTGAATCCCTGAATAGATCAATAACAGGCTCTGAAATTGAGGCAATAATCAATAGCCTACCAACCAGAAAAAGTCCCAACCAGACGGATTCACAGCCGAATTCTACCAGAGGTACAAAGAGGAGCTGATACCGTTTCTTCTGAAACTATTCCAATCAGTAGAAAAAGAGGGAATCCTCCCTAACTCATCCTGATACCAACATCATCCTGATAGCAAAGCCTGGCAGAGACATAACAAACAAAGAGAATTTTAGACCAATATCCCTGATGAACATCGATGCAAAAATCCTCAATAAAATACTGGCAAACCGAATCCAGCAGCACATCAAAAAGCTTATCCACCATAATCAAATGGGCTTCATCCCTGGGATGCAAGGCTGGTTCAACATACACAAATCAAAAAACGTAATCCAGCATATAAACAGAACCAAAGACAAAAACCACATGATTATCTCAAAAGATGCAGAGAAGGCCTTTGGCAAAATTCAACAGCCCTTCATGCTAAAATCTCTCAATAAATTCGGTATTGATGGAACATATCTCAAAATAATAAGAGCTATTTATGATAAACCCACAGCCAATATCATACTGAATGGGCAAAACCTGGAAGCATTCCCTTTGAAAACTGGCACAAGACAGGGATGCCCTCTCTCACCACTCCTATTCAACATAGTGTTGGAAGTTCTGGCTAGGGCAATCAGTCAAGAGAAAGAAATAAAGAGTATTCAGTTAGGAAAAGAAGAAGTCAAGTTGTCCCTGTTTGCAGATGACATGTTTGTATATTTAGAAAACCCCATTGTCTCAGCCCAAAATCTCCTTAAGCTGATAAGCAACTTCAACAAAGTCTCAGGATACAAAATCAATGTGCAAAAATCACAAGCATTCTTATACACCAGTAACAGACAAACAGAGAGTCAAATCATGAATTAATTTCCATTCACAATAGGTTCAAAGAGAAAAAAATACATAGGAATGCAACTTACAAGGGATGTAAAGGACCTCTTCAAGGAGAACTACAAACCACTGCTCAACAAAATAAAAGAGGACACAAACAAATGGAAGAACATTTCATGCTCATGGATAGGAAGAATCAATATTGTGAAAATGGCCATACTGCCCAAGGTAATTTATAGATTCAATGCCATCCCCATTAAGCTACCAAAGACTTTCTTCACAGAATTGGAAAAAAAATACTTTAAAGTTCATATGGAACCAAAAAAGACCCCACATTGCCAAGACAATCCTAAACCAAAAGAATAAAGCTGGAGGCATATTCTACCTGGCTTCAAACTATACTATAAGGCTACAGTAATCAAAACAGCATGGTACTGGTACCAAAACAGAGATATAGACCAATGGAACAGAACAGAGCCCTCAGAAATAATATCACACATCTACAACCATCTAATCTTTGACAAACCTTACAAAAACAAGAAATGGGGAAAGGATTCCCTGTTTAATAAATGGTGCTGGGAAAATTGGCTAGCCCTAAGGAGAAAGCTGAAATTGGATCCTTTCCTTATTCCTTATATGAAAATTAATTCAACATGGATTAGAGACTTAAATGTTAGTCCTAAAACCGTAAAAACCCTAGAAGAAAACCTAGATAATACCATTCAGGACATAGGCATGGGCAAGGACTTCATGTTTAAAACACAAAAAGCAATGGCAACAAAAGCCAAAATTGACAAATGGGATCTAATTAAACTAAAGAGCTTGTACACAGCAAAAGAAACTACCATCAGAGTGAACAGGCAACCTACAGAATGGGAGAATATTTTTGCAATCTACTCATCTGACAAAGGGCTAATATCCAGAATCTACAAAGAACTCATACAAATTTACAAGAAAAAAACAAACAACCCCATAGAAAAGTGGGCAAAGGATATGAACAGACACTTCTTAAAAGAAGACATTCATACAGCCAACAGACACATGAAAAAATGCTCATCATTACTGGCCATCAGAGAAATTCAAATCAAAACCACAATGAGATACCATCTCACACCAGTTAGAATGGCAATCATTAAAAAGTCAGGAAACAACAGGTGCTGGATAAGATGTGGAGAAATAGGAACACTTTTACACTGTTGGTGGGAATGTAAACTAGTTCAATCATTGTGGAAAATAGTGTGGCAATTCCTCAAGGATCTAGAACTAGAAATACCATTTGACCCAGCCATCCCATTACTGGGTATGTACCCAAAGGATTATAAATCATGCTGCTATAAAGACACATGGACACATATGTTTATTACAGCACTATTCACAATAGCAAAGACTTGGAATCAACCCAAATGTCCATCAATGATAGACTGGATTATGAAAATGTGACACATATACACCGTGGAATACTATGCAGCCATAAAAAAGGATGAGTTTGTGTCCTTTGTAGGGACATGGATGCAGCTGGAAACTATCATTCTCAGCAAACTATTGCGAGAACAGAAAACCAAGCAGTGCATGTTCTCACTCATAGGTGGGAATTGATCAATGAGATCACTTGGACACAGGAAGGGGAACATCACACACACCGGGGCCTATTGTGGGGAGTGGGGAGTGGGGAGGGATAGCATTGGGAGATATATCTAATGTGAATGACAAGTTAATGGGTGCAGCACACCAACATGGCACATGCATACATATGGAACAAACCTGCACATTGTGCACATGTACCCTAGAACTTAAAGTATAAAAATAAATAAATAAATCAAATTGCTGTCCCTATGTTATCTGATTCAATAGAATGGTAAAATTAATTTTATACTCTTCATTACCTAATTTATATAAGAACCATATTTATCATCTCTGTCTTAGAGTTTTCATATATATAAGGGCTTTTAAAAATGTATTATATTTGTGCATCATCTAAAGCAAGCTAAATACAAGTATAAAAACAATTTAGTTGCAAACGTTCAATTTTTGAAACATTTACTATTGAAAAAAAGTGTCATTTTATTCTTCTGAGTAAACAAAAGTTATGTGCCAGTACAAACCATCTGTAATATAATCATATGAGGCCAGGAAGGGTACAATCTGAAACCTCAACAAGTTGCCCTCTAATCAGAAAACATCACTTTTTTTTTTTTTTTTTTTTTAGTTGAAAAGGAAGAATAACTTTTGAATCTCCACAATTAGGAGACTCCAGTTGAAATTCTACAAGGCCACATAGCCTGCAGCTTTATTTTTCTCCTTCAGTTAACAAACTATAAGAAATAACTGACAGATTTTTGAAGCCAAACTTGTATTGTGAAATGTATGCTTTCTCTCATCTGTGGATTGTATCATTTTCTGTATCGTATTTTTTTTTTTTTTTTTTAGTCTGTGTTCTGATGACTGATTTATAATTTATGGAAGCTACACATATCTCCACTTATGTTCAGTGCTGTGCAACACTGTGTTTTCTGTAAGCAATAATGCTATAGAATGTTTCTGGTATTCTTGTAATATTTTTGTAACATAGAGTTAGAGGTCAATATACTTTATTCCACATTCAGCAATGGTGTATTCTACTTTAAAAAAGGGCTGGGTTTTTTTTCGGTTTTTTTTTTTTTTGGTATTTGAAGTTAGAAAATGGTCTTTTTATTTATTTGTGTAATAGGAAATCAAAACCTAGTAGCTTAAATTGAAAAAAAAAAAAAAAGACAGAAACCTTCTTGGTATAATCAGTGATTTCTGCATCACAAGTTAACAATGAAGAGAAAGTCATGAATACAATTTTGTTATGAATTTTAAGTAGATAATTATTTAGCTGCTTATATGCCTATTTACTTTCCTGATTATTGTAGTCAATATAGAACATCCGCTTATTTTTAATGGTAAGATTTTAGCAATAATGGAAAATATTAAATATTAAGCTCAGGAAAAGAATTATGATTTGTATTTTATAGTTCAATATATTCTTTTTTAAATTTCATAAACAAAATTTTAAAAATAGCATCTGTCTGTTAAATATATTTGAACATTAGATCATTTAAATTTTAGAAAGGTGATCTTGGGAACTTAGGAAAGATGATAGGATATAGGAACTGGAACATGACGTATTATGTGTGGAAATTCTCCCACATTTGCCAGCATAAACTAACTAATGTGGTCAATTCAATGCTGCTTATGTATTTATTTTCTACTCCTACTTTAACACTCTTGTCGCAGTGAGACCTTCCAGGCCAAAACATGTCTGATACCAGGCTGAACAATTTAGCAGCTTATTGAATGTTAAAGAATAAAAAAGAACATGGATGCAGCTGGAAACCATCATTCTTAGCAAACTATCACAAGAACAGAAAACCAAACACCGCATGTTCTCACTCATAGGTGGGAACTGAACAATGAGCTCACTTGGACTCTGGAAGGGGAACATCACACAATGGGGCCTATCATGGGGAGGGGGGAGGGGGGAGGAATTGCATTGGGGAGTTATACCTGATGTAAATGATGAATTGATGGGTGCTGACGAGTTGATGGGTGCAGCACACCAACATGGCACATATATACATATGTAACAAACCTGCACGTTATGCACATGTACCCTAGAACTTAAAGTATAATAAAAAAAAAGAATAAAAAAATTATGAAAGATTTCAATATTTGGCAAGTAGTACATAACCTAATTTTAGGTCTTAGAATTTCCCTCCTATCCTTGTGAGAAACTAGAATGTGTGCAAATTGTGGTAGAGAAGAGTAGCTTTTCCTATAGTGTAGAGTTTTGCCAAGAAGTGGCTATTGAAAATGAACTCTATTTCCAAGCTTTGCATCTAGTTGGGGCCATTTGGCTAAGGTTTGACCAATAGCGACTAAGAAGAAAGAAGAAAATACACGTGCCACTTTTAGTCCTGGGCCTATAGACATCTCTCCAAATACTTTTGGTTAGTTTCCATCTAACACTGATCTCAATCCATCTATAGTCTCTTCTAGTTAGACTCCGAATGTTGCTCGTTGGCATAACCTGCTCTTGCAGCCAGTATTTCCTTGTGTGATTAGGTCATTATAATATGATGAGAGGTTTAGTGTCCTCATGTATCTTGTTCAGTCTGTCTTGAAGATCAATACAGAAACAAAACCAAGGGTACACAATGATATCAAGCTTGTGTGGGATAAAAAGTATACTAAGACCCAGATTTTCACTCCCTATTTTATTATAAAGTTCATTAACCCATATCTCCTTTTACTGCCCTTGTTCTTGTGATTCTGAGAATGTGTGTGTATGAATACAATACACATAGGTCAACAGTTCTGTCATTTTCTCTCTGACTATGTATCTATGTATATACATAGATACATATATTTGCATTATATACTAATTCAATATGACAATTCTAAGGAATTTCAAAATTCTGATAATTATAACAAATTCTATTGTAATTCTAATTCTAGTAAGACATATATATGTATTATACTCTAATGTGAAAATTTGAATAACATTTTTGTGAATTTTGCCATCAATCATTTCACTCTTCCTACCACATACCAATTCCTTTTCTTTGCAGCCTTCCTCTAAGGTAAAGTAAACATTATTTCATCAGGTTTCATACAGATTTGAATAATAATTCCTGAATTATTATTATGTCTCTCTCTATCACACACATAGTATCTTCAGAGAAAATTATCTCTCTAAAAGTAATAGAAAATGATAGCAGACCACACACACAAAGAAATGTTCAAATGTTTAGCTTCTTAGATGTTAAACTATACCTGTCGTAATAAGGGAAACTTTTATAAAACAAAAGAGTAATCAGTCTGGATGCAGTGGCTCACGCCGTTAATCCCAGCACTTTGGGAGGTCGATGTGGGTGGATCATGAGGTCAAGAGATCAAGACCATCCTGGCCTACACAGTGAAACCCCCGTCCCTACTAAAACTACACAAAATTAGCCAGGTGTGGTGGCGGGTGCCTGTAGTCCCAGCTACTGGGGAGGCTGAGGCAGGAGGATGGCGTGAACCCGGGAGGCAGAGCAGCAGTGAGCCGAGATTGCGCCACTGCACTCTAGCCTGGGCGAGATAGTGAGACTCTGTCTCAAAAAAAAAAAAAAAAAAGAGTAATCAAGTCCTTATTGATTTTATCTATCAGAAAACATGTTACCCATATTGAAAATAGAAACAAAAGGTTGTTCCTATTTTACCATTCCCATGAAGGCTTCAAGAATTTTTATATTTACTTGCTTTATGGTAGGAGGTTGTATTTCTGTGAAATTAAACATACAATCATACACAATTCACTATTTTCCGAACAATTTCTGCCATAATTAAGCAGTTCCTTATGTGTTACCTGAAAAAATGTTGTGGAATGTTATCCTCAAAGCTTTGAAGCAGCTTCATTTTTCCTTCCCTTCGTAAGCTAACCTTTTTCTTATTTCATTTGAATGTGTACATAACTTTTCATGAAGTAGTACCTGGCCCATGGTGAACAAATATACAACTGGCCTGGATTTTCTGGCACTTCTGTAACTCCTTAAAGGAGTATCATCAATTTACATTGGATCAATTTTGCAGCCATTTCCCAGTGCCAACTTTGGTACTGCCTAATCATACAGAACACATATGCTAGAAAAAATTTATTGTTAAAGGAATGTCACATGTCATGGCATTAGCTCAATGTTTCTTGGTGGATTATTCTATTGAATCATCAATAATAAGTCCTTAGGTCTGGGATTCTCTTTCTCCTCTTCAGGGTAACTTCCTACCAAATTGTAACTCTGCATCTACAATTCGATTACCTGTGGTTAAATGTATCAACATGGGGAAAGTTGTAGAAGGAAAAAGTTCATTATGCCGAGTACATCCTGAATGCTTTCATTTCCTGTTGCTGCTATAACAAATTACCATAAATTTAGTAGCTTAAACAATAGAAACTTCTTATATTACAGCGTTGGAGGCCACAAGTTTTAAAAGGAAAGTTTCAGAAAGACTGTTTTCTATAGGTTAGGGAAGAGTATATCCTTTGCCTCTTTTAACTTGTAGAGGCCACCTGCATTCCTTTGCTCGTGATCCCCTTCTAGCAATGACATCCTCTGACCTCTGCTCCATCAAATCTCTATCTCTAATTTTGACCCCCTTGTCTCTCTCTCACAAAAAGACTTGTGGTTATATGAGATCCACCAAGATATCCTCAGAAAATCTCTCCACGTGAAGATCGTTATCTTTACCACATCTGTCAAATCCCTTTTGCCATGTAAGGTATATTAGTTCGTTCTTGTACTGCTATAAAGAAATAGCTGAGTTTGGGTAATTTATAAAGAAAAGAGGTTTAATTGGCTTTCAGTTCTGCAGGCTGTACAGGAAGCCCAGCAGCTTCTGCTTCTGGGGAGGCCTCAAGAAACTTACAGTCATGATGCAAGGCGAATAGGAAGCAGGCATGTCCTAAATGGTCAGAGCAGGAAGATGGGGGCAAGGGAGGGGCAACACATTTTAAACAACCACATCTTGTGAGGACCCTATCATGAGAACAGTACCAAAGGGGGAAAATCTGCCTCCATGATCCAATTGCCTCCCACCAGGCCCAGCATTCAGCATTGGGGATTACATTTCAACTTGAGATTTGGGTGGGGACACAGATCAAAACCATATCTTAAGGTAACATTCTCAGGTTTTATGTTAAAATTTGGATATCTTTGGGTGATCATTATTCTCTCTACAACGTGAGTGAATAATGTTTTTGTAATATCTATTAGACATCCTGGTAGACATGTTAAGAGCTACTTGGATGTACAAAACTGAAGTTTATAGATGGGGTAGAGAGTGAAGTTATATGTGTGAAAAGTATAATTACCTTTGTGATTTTCCCGTGATTCATTTTTTTTTTTTCTTTCTAGGAGAGGGGGAAAATAGTATTACCAACCTTATAATATTCTAGTTAGAATGAAAACAAAAAATATAAATACTAGTTAAGGGCTTTTATTATAGTTAGAAATTATAGCTATAGATGCAGTGTATTAAAAATCTTAAAATTCCAGAATTTATTTGGAGGAAGGTAAGGATATATAGAATCAAGAAAGCAGAGCAAAGAAAGAGGAAAACCAAGACCAAAAAAAAAAGTGGTCTCCTGGCAGAGTAGAAAGTATTTCAAGACTCAAGGAGGGAAAGACTGTATCAAATGTTATCATTAGAGAGTTCATTTTGCTTTGTTTACATAAAGATACTATTTTTTTTTTTTTTTTTTAAACAGAGTCTCACTCTGTTGCCCGGGCTGGAGTGCAGGGGTGCAATCTTGGCTCACTGCAATCTCTGTCTCCCAAGTGCAAACAATTCTCAATTCTCCTGTCTCAGCCTCCTGAGTAGCTGGGATTACAGGTGTGTGCCACAAAGCCCAGCTGATGTTTTTGTTTGTTTGTTTGTTTGTTTTTGCTAATTTGTTTTGTATTTTTAGTAAAGATAGAGTTTCTCCATGCTGGCCAAGTGGTCTTGAGCTCCTGACCTCAAGTGACCCACCTGCCTCAGTCTCCCAAAGTGCTGAGATTACAGGGATGAACCACCATGCCCATCCATGAAGATACTCTTGAAGGGAATATTTCAATAGAAAGTTGGGAGCAAAGATTGTCTGAAGTGGGTTCTAGGGAAAACAGGAGGAGAGCAAGTGAAGACAGAAAATAGAACACTCTCATAAGGAGTTTTACTTTAAAGCAAAGTAAAGAAATATAGAAATATCCACAGGTGATGGGCATAAATTAAGATAGATAGATAGATAGATAGATAGATAGATAGATAGATAGATAGATAGATATGGAATATATCAGAAAATATTTGCATACTGTTGAGAATTGTCTAATAGAGAATAAGTTTGTTGTAGGAAGGAAAAGTGAATGATTTCTAGGGCAATGGCTGTAAAAGGGCATTTGGTTCTAGTGTTCAAGTGGAAGTACTGATCGTAGAAATATAGACAGTTTTCTCCATAATCCATAGAAAGACAAAGTATGAGCATCCAGATGTGATGCAGTGTGGCAGGCACAGTAGTGGGAGCATGTAAAATTTCTTGTCTGATAGCTTTTATTTCACAATTATTTGAGAAGAGAGAAAAAAACATGAAATGGTCTTTTCATAGTGATGGAGGCTAAATTGTCTATGGAAATATTATCTAATTATGAAGCATATCTGATAACTCATTTGAGGTTATGGTCCTAAATTTAAAGGTGAGCTATGTAGCAATTCTGACTGTTTTATCAAACAAATTAAGTTGTAAAGAAGTTCTGTCATGGACTAAGCAGAAAATGGGATTTGCCATCATTGAGATATTTAAATGTAATAAAAATGGAAGGAGATTACGGATGGCTCTAGGAGAGCAATTGAAATGATGTACACTAGACCATAAGATGAGTAAGGAGGGATGTGATATGAGGCAATGGAGTTAGTGAAAAGTGGTAAGGTCAAAGGTTTATATGTTTGATTTGTTTTGAAAAAACTGTTAGTCATTTTAGTCTTCAATTTATAAGAAAGTTAGTAGAACTCTCACTTGAGTTACTATCTCACTGTTCCCTGATCCTGCTGTCCATCTGGTCACTATTATGCTGCTGGCAGTCTCAGGGAGTCAACTCTGTGTGTGATTTTGTACAAAGCTTACATGTTGCAGTTTCTTTCAATCTTTTGGTTATTTCAATGATCCTCACATTTTCTCAAACACAAAATAAAACCTGTTTCACAAACTTCTGGACAACTTCACAATTTTGATTGTTGTTTTTCTATTCTCCCAATTCATTCTGCTGTATTAAATTCTGATATTTTACTCTTGGTAATATCATCCTGTATGCTTTTTATTGATGTAAATTTAAGGGGTACAAGTAGAGTGTTGTTGCATCTTATTGTGTGATGGTGAAGTCTGGGCTTTTAGTGTAGCCATCATCCAAAGAATGTACATTGTATTCATTAGGTAATTTCTTATTCCTCAACACCCTCACACTGCCACCCTTCTGGTTCTCCTTTGAACTATTATTCTAGACTCTATTTCCATGTGAATACATTATTTAGCTCCCACTTATGAATGAGAACATGGGGTGTTTGAAATTCTGGTTCGGAGTTGTTTCATTTAAGATAATACCCTTTAGTTTCATCCGTATTGCTGCAAAAGACATGATTTTATACTTTTTATGGCTGAATAGTGCTTTATTCTGTATATATACTACATTTTATTTATCCAGTCATTTGTTGATAGATGCTTAGATTGATTCTCTATATTTGCTATTTTGAATAGTGCTGCAATAAATGTATAAGTGCAGGTATCTATCTTTTTAATATGGTATCTTTTCCTTTCTGCTTTCCGTGGATATTGCACTAATTTACATTCTCACCAACAGTGTATATAAGTGTTCCCTGTCTTTGTTATCCGCACCAGTATCTTTTATTTTTTGACTTTTGACAATAACCATTCTGGCCAGAAGATTACATCACATTGTGGTTTTGATTTGCATTTCTCTGATAATTAGTGATGTTGAACATTATTTTTCATATGCTTGTTGGCAGTCTGTATGTCTTCTTTTGAAAAATGTCTCTTTATGTCCTTTGACCACTTTTTAATGGGTTTATTTGTGTTTTGTGTTGCTGTTGAGTTACCTGTAAATTCTGGATATTCTGTTGTTGAGTTACCTATAAATTCTGGATATTAGTCCCATGTTGGATGCAGAGTTTGCAAATATTTTCTCCCATTCAGCAGGCTGTGCCTTTACTCTGTTTATAATAATAATGATTGATGATCATAATTATTATTATTATTTGTGGCACAAAACCTTTTTAGTTTAACTAAGTGCCATTTGTCTGTTTATGTTTTTATTTTCAGTGCAGAACTTTTTTAGTTTAAATAAGTCCAATTTGTCTATTTTTAGTTTTGTTGTTGATGCCTTTTAGCTCTTAGCCATGAACTCATTTCCTAAACCAATGTCCAGAAGTGTTTGCCGTAAGTTTTCTTGTAGTACTTGTATCGTTTCAGGTCTCACATTTAAGTTTTTAACTTATCTTCTGTTGATTTTTTATGTGGTGAGAGATAGTGTCCAGTTTTATTCTTCTGCATGTGACAATCCAATTTTCCAAAATTTCTCGACAAAATACTAGAAAACAAAATCTAAAATCACATTGAAAAGATAATACACCCTGATTGAGTGGGTTTATTCCAATGATGCAAGAATGGTTTAGTATACACAAATCAATAAATGTGATTCATCACATAAGCTGACATTAAAAACAAAAACCGTGTGATTATCTCAATAGGTACAGAAAATATATTGGATAAAATACAGCATTTCCTTCATGATAGAAAACTCAATGAACTAGGCATTGAAGAAACATTATCAAGCTGAAAACAAAATCAAGAAGACAATACCATTTATAATAACTATAAAAATTAATAAAATACTCTGGAATGTGTTGAACAACAACAACAAAAAGATCTCTACAAAGATAAATCACAAAACAAAGATGAAAGAAATTTTAGATGACACAAACAAATGGAAAAATATTTCATGCTAATGGATCAGAAGAATTCATATCTGTTAAAATGACTGTGTTGCCCAAATCAATATATAGATTCAATACAATCTCTATCAAAATACCAATGTCATTTTTCACAGAATTTGAGAGAACAATCCTAAAATTCATAAGGAACTGATAAAAGAGCCTGAATAGTCAAAGCAATCATAAGCAAAATTAACAACACTGAAGGAATCACATCACCTGACCTCAAATTATAATATGAAACTATGGTAACCAAAATAGCATGGTACTGGTATAAAAGTAGACACATAGATAAATGGAGCACAATAGAGAACCAGAAATGAAGCCATACATCTATAATCAATTGATCTTTGACAAATTCAACAAAAATATGCAGTAGGGAAAGGACACATCTTCCTATATTTTTGCTTCTCTATTATTCCACCATATCATCTGTTTTATCCCATTGAGGAAACACCCATTCATTGATCCTTCATACTTTTCTAAATCTATTATATTCTCATCTCATAAAACAAACAACTTTTCCTTCTATCTGAGGAAAATCTTATTTCCTGTTTCTCCAAGAGCTTCTTCCATCAGTTATCTCATCTATTCTCTTACAATATCTCTCCGTGAACTTAACTGTTTGTCAATAAACATTATCAAGTCTTTCTCATTCCCCTTTCTGTCAAAATATTGTTACATATTCCTTCTCATTATTAGTCAAGTTTCATAAAAGCTCAGTTTTATACTATGAGTTTACTTGGCCTTCACCCATGTCTCCTTCTACATCAGTCCAGCACATGTCTTCTCCTGCCACTATTTATTAATTCTTCCTGGTCAACCTCACCAATTTCCAGTTGCAAAATCTAATGGGTAAATTTCAGTCTCCTTATTTTGCTGAAGTTCTTTGATGTGTTTGACTCTGTTCATACCTACTTTAAATTAATTTCTTTTCTATCTCTGATCTTTATTCACTGGGTTTCTTTTTACTTTTCTGATCATCTGTTCTTATCAACCTTTGTGTAAATTAAATATGTTTTTATTCAGACTTCATGGTTTTCTGTTTGATCCTGCCCCAGTGCTTTTCTCTCTGAATACTAATCTTGGTGATTGTTTCCACTGCATTTATTTTAACTCTTAAAGGTTTTCAAATGTCTCTATTTTTGACTTTGTCTTCAATTTTCAGACACTTATACACAAATTTCTTTTGCATAGAACACGTTGCAGAGTTCAGAATCCATAACTTTCTTAGATTGCTACTAATAATGTGTTATTGATCTTTTAGTGGTGTGACTATTTATACAAAACAAACTAGAATGCTAAACCATGAAATCTCATATTCATTTTCCATATCCATAGCATAATACATTCTGACAGAAATGTTTTCTGAATATTTCTTTTAATGTTTAATGTTTTTCACTTCATTTCTATTTCTACTGCTTTTGTTCAGATCTCATCATATCTCTTTCAGAACAATTTATTTGCCACTATGTAGAGTTAAACCAAATTTTCACAAGAAGAAAGTTTGAGTTTATTTTTTTTAAACTGAAAATCAATCTTTGTTAAGGGTTACATGTTTGTTTTCCCCAAAAGCACATATGTTAATATTTAGCCCCTAATTACATGGTATTAGAAAGTCGAATATTTGAGAGATAACTGAGTCATGAGGGTGTGGCCTCATGATGAGATTATTGCCTTTATAAATAGAGATATAATCTTGCCTCTTGTTTTGCTCTCATATAGAGATATATAAGAAGGTATTAGAGGGGTGTATAAGCCAGAAAGCAAGCCCTCACCAAATACCAGACCTGCCATTCCCTTAATTTTTGATTTTCCAGCCTCCAAAACTCTGAGACAATGATAATTTTGTTATAACAGCCTAAACTGACTAATATAATGCATGTACAACCTGACCCCTATTTCTCTTTGTGTGTACATTTACCCTGATTTCTGCTCCAGTAATACTGAACTTTATGCTGTTCATTTACATACCACTTTTTATCCACTGTGTCTTTACTCGTGACTTTCTATCCCTGGAATGGTCTCCCTTACTTCATTTATCTTGCCAACTTTCATTCTTCATTACTTATTTCAAGTAACATTCCCTTCATCAAACCTTCCCTGGAAGTTCAGATCATTGTAAGTGCTCTGTCAATCTCACTTAAAAATTTCTATTTATATATCTCCCACTCCTTCTAGTAGTTGTCTTACCTTTCTGGCAAAACTATGCCATTCCTACAACAATTGACTATCTCAGAATATAGCATAGCACCTGAAACTGTATGAACTAGAAATCATACTAAGTCAACTGAATAGGACTACTTTTGCAGGGTCTTTCTGTTAGTAAAGCTGTACTTATCAATAGCCAATGATGTAATTTCTGTTTATGATAATAGTTTATATTTCTTGAATATCCACTGTGTGGCAAACATGCTTCTGAGATTTTTTATATTAATTGTCCCTTCAAAGTGATTATTATTTTTGTTTTCCTTATCCCTATTTTCTCAGGTGAGAGAACTAGGGCACAGAGAATTTGAGGTATTAATGATCACAAAATTAGTAAGAGGGGAAGATTGAGTTCAGCACTTGAAAGTCTTGATCAAATGCAGTTGCTCTGAATCTCTACTCCTGTGTGGTGAATTTTCAACTTCAATTTTCTGAATGGAGATTAAAATAAAATATATTACTTTTATTTACTTAGAGGTCAAAGTTAGGTGAGTGATGGGTCTACATTTAGCTGTGTATACCTATATGTCAATATTAATCTTAAAAATATATAACTATATCTCCACATACAGATAGAGTAATAGTGATCTTTAATTATCTATATTTGAAATACATAATACCAATAAATGAGTCTCAAAGAACAAGCACTATGGCTGCAAAAGGTTATTCAGAGGCAACATCCCAGCAGAGACAGCAATCAATAATGCTCTTATATTTTATTGTTGTTTAATGCATAAGCTATTATAAGATTGCACGAGGAGAAGCCAAGACAGTAGGATCCAAGAAAGAAAGGTTCAGTGACATAAAATGGATAAAAATGTAGGTCCAGGGAATTTAAAAGAAGGTGGTCTGAAAAGGCTTAGGCATAGAAGGTCAGGCTTATACTTCACAGCACAGCACCTGTGGGGATGCTCGTTGGAATACCCTAGATCTTGTATGATCTTTTCATTATGAGTGTTAATTATGGTTTTACATCAATTTTATATGGGGTTTCCTCTTGAAGTTTTAGGAAATTTTGGCAGCTCAAACTGAATTTCCTGCCGGGAAGTAAAAATCATTTTCCATTTTTAGACAGACATCCTCTGTTACCTGATATACATAATACTTCAAGTTCTTGGGGACCAAAAGAGAAGATACAGAGGTCACTCACACTCAGCTTAGAAGTTTTGTTTCGTTAAATAAAGTAATACTCAAATATTTTTAGGTAACCTTTATGCTTGTTATTTTATTACAGTCACAGAGTCAAATATTGTCCATGAGTCCTATTCCCTAAATGGAACCCTGAAAAATTACCTATTGATAGAGAGGTCATAAAGCTCTACAAATAGCAAAAGTGGGCATTCTTTCAGGGGAGCTCTAAGCACATTGTAACCTCATTTGTCTGCCTTTGAACTAAAGATGTCTAGCAGAGGAGACCTGGGGAAGTGATATTGGAAACACTTAAGTGCCACTCTCCAGGCCATGCAGCTTCTGAGGTGCTTTCACTTGTCTCTCTTACACAGTACATTTGAAACCAAAAAACAACGGAAGCCCTTCCTCAGCAATGTTTGGATGTTGGTGTTTAAGAAAAGCCAACTTTAGCTTATTTGGTTTACTCTGTAAAATGTGAAGCTTATAAGGTCTTAATACTCATTTTCTTCATTTAAAAAATGTGTAGGTTCTCAATTTGTTTCTCAATTCAAAAGTTTCTTTTACTGAAAATACTGAATAGAGTGAGACAACAATGCTACAGGTATTTGGCTTTTTGGGACAGTGCTTTAACCTTTTAACTGCTGAATATAGAAACAATAAGTAGCCAGGAATGACCATCTTCAGCCATATTTAAATTCTAATCCATCACTCATCTAGCAAGGGATTAGACAGAAAATGATATGAATGCCTGTTGCTGTGTAGCTTAGCACAACATTCTGTGCATGCTTTTAAAATATTGTAGATCATATTACAGATGTTATCTTCTTATCAAAACTTTCCCCAAGTAGCTTACTCTCCATGCTATAACTTTTGTTTCCTTGTTAAATGGTTATTGAATATCTGCTATGTAATACATTGTAAAACTGGAGACTCTCATGAGTCCCCCTCCTATTTGGCTGAATATGGTTGTTTTTTTGGATTAAATAACACTAATAATTGTAACAGTGGTGGCAAGCACAAACAGGCTGGTGTCTCTTTGTATACTTTGCCACTTATAATCCAATAAGTACTTTGATGTATATTTATATCAATCTGAGGTATATATTATAACATTATTCATATGAACACACTGAACCTTATAAAGGTTAAGTGTCTTGACAAAGTCACAAAGCTAATAAGCCATGGAATCAAAATCCAAACTGAAGCTGTCTGATTGCAAGGCTGGATTTTTTTTTTTTTTTTTTTTGAGACAGAGTTTCACTCTGTCACCCAGGCTGGAGTCAAGTGGTGTGATCTTGGCTTGCTGCAACCTCTGCCTCCTGTGTTCAAGCGATTCTCCTACGTCAGCCTCCGGAGTAGCTGAGATTACAGGCACCCACCACCATGCCCAGCTAATTTTTATATTTTTAGTAGAGACAGAGTTTCACCATGTTGGTCAGGGTGGTCTTGAACTCCTTAGCATTGTTGTACTATGCTACAATGCTGTACAACATTGCCTTGTGGATCACAAGGCAAGTGATCCACCTGCCTTGGCCTTCCGAAGTGCTGGGATTATAGGCATGAGCCACCACGCCCAGCCGTCTTTAACTCTTGTTAAAAATCCTTAATTCTTGTAAAACTGTATCCATAAATCTAAACTTCTTATGGAGTTTGGTAAATTATGGTAAGGTAAATGCACCCACTTCACTTGATCCCATTATGTTTACCTCAGTTTTCTTCCACCTCTGCTCTAATGACACGAATATAACATGCACTCATTTTTTTTAATTTCAAAATTTGTCATTGTCTGTGCTCAGAATGACTTCCTCCCCTTTGGCTTTCCTTTTCTTAAGCCTCATCTCTTTCAGGAATCTTTCAATCTTCCAGGTTGTGATTAGTCTCAAAATCTCAGAACATTTAGTTTATCGTTGTGCAACAAAAGACTTTAAGAGAGAAAGAATATAGTTTAAACTTGCCAGACTGTGGGTTAAGGAGCCATTCAGACAAAGGAGTGGGAAGGCAGGCATCCAGCAGTGGGTATGCTATCCCCAGGCTGAACCTGCCTTTCTAGAACTCACTCAGCTCTACTCCATGGGAAAAAAGCAAGAGGATCAATTTGCTTTCTGTCAATCCCTCTGAAGAAGGATAACAAAAAGATCTACAAAAACAACCTTGGGCTACACTGAGATATTGTCTGGCTTGAATTATTTAACTGGTCAAGAATGTTTTTTATAGGGTCCAGAGTACAAAAGAGTAAAAGCAGCTGCTGTTTCACTGTCAAAGGAGGGGGAGCGGGAATATTAAAGCTGCAGGTAAACTGGGCCTGAAGTATGAATCCCTAAGACAGCAGTGCAGGCACTGATACATAAGACAGTAATAGTGAGTCTTTAGCATAAGTGAGAATAACAGCCCCAGAGAAGCTTTGCCTTGGTGGCATCAGGGTCATACCAACGTGGCATTTATCGTTGGTAGTGCCAGTATCAGTGGTAGGAGGTCTCCAGCTACTTTGAAGCTGCTGGACTCTATCTAAGTACAATGGAAACTAAGAGACCTCGAGGATGTGAAAATTCTGAGTTTACCTTTCTCGGCCTCAGCATTTTGGAGGTAGAATTTGAACTAAGCTAAGTCTAACTGACACTATGCGATATTAGAAAATATTTATTGCTTTTTTTAAAACCTCAACTCTACCTTCAGACTGATGTAGTCTTATCAAAAACAAAATAAAACCTTCTACTGTTGCTGATTAAGTTTATATGACTTTTGAATGTATTACTACACCTTGACAAATTTTCTTGTAATTATAAACATATTTTATTTCTTTAATCAATAAATATTTATTGAAGTACTACAATGCTAAGAACCAGGCAGACGTTGTTGACATGTCTTCTGTATTTATGGAGCTTAAAGTGTAGAGAAGAATCAGAGTAAATAAATAAATAAACAAACAAATATATAATTACAAGTTGTGATAAGACAAATGAAGGATAGAAGAAGGGATGAGCAGTAATGATACAAGGAGTTCAGGGGGTATTTGGATAAGGAGATAAGGGAAGTGATATTTCGGCTGAGATTTGATGAATGAGAAGGCCACCAAAAACATGTACAGGGCTGAAGGGTGGTTGGAGAGCATTAAGCCCTTTAGGTGGTAGGATGAGGAATCTGGAGTAGCTGGAGCACACTAGACAAGAAGAAGAACTGAATGGGATGCAGACAGAAACTTAGGCAGGGGCTGGGTCGTGGGGAGCCGTGTAGGCCGAGATAGGGATATTACATTCGGCTTGAAGAGGGGTGAAGGTCATGGACTGAAACCAGACTTAGTGAATAGAACCCAGCTTGTAACACTTACTAGATATTTGAACTTTAGAGTAGTTATTTATCTTTTCTGTACCTCAGATTTCTCACATGTAAATATGGGGATAATAAGCATCTACTTCATAGGTTTGCTTTGAGGAATATTTGAGTTAATGAATGTGAAGTGCTTAGATGAGTATCTTGCTGTGTGTGTGTGGCGGTGGCAGGGGAGGTGGGGGGAGGCTCAAGGGTTTTAATCAAGGAGATGATATGGCCAGAGTTCAGTTTTAAAGATATAATCCTCCCTGCCTGGTGGGAAATAGGAAAAGGAAAATTTGAAATGGAGAAGACAAATAAGACTGTTTTAGGGTTCTGATAAAGTACTTTGACATTCAATACTATTCACTAATTCTGCAATACCCTCTGTTTGTCCTGTCACTCTTCTATTTTTGAATGTCTTTACTTTGCTTGACTATTTAGTATGAAAGTCATGTGTTAGTGGCACAAATTATCTTGAGTGGCTGTATCATCCCTCAGAGAACAGTTGCAAAGTCTGTTGTTTCTTTTACTTGTACAAATATTGGGAATCAAATTGCTTTTACCCATAGGCAGAAAACTGAAACTGGACCTTTCCTTACACCTTATACAAAAATTAACTCAAGATGGTATAGAGACTTAAAAGTAAGAACCACAACCATAAAAACCCTAGAAGAAAACCTAGGCAATACCGTTCAGGACATAGGCATGGGAAGAGACTTCATAATCAAAATATGAAAAGCAATGGCAACTAAAGCCAAAATTGACAAACAGGATCTAATTAAAGTAAAGAGCTTCTGCACAGCAAAAGAAACTATCATCAAAGTGAACAGGCAGCCTACAGAATGGGAGAAAATGTTTGCAATCTATCCATCTGACAGAGGGATAATATCCAGAATCTACAAGGAACTTAAACAAATTTACAAGAAAAGAAAACCCCATCAAAAAGTGGGAGAAGGATATGAATAGACACTTCTCAAAAGAAGACATTTATGTGGCCAACAAACATATGAATAAAAGTTTATCATCCCTGACCATTAGAGAAATGCAAATCAAAACCACAATGAGATACCATCTCATGCTATTTACAATAGCGATCATTAAAAAGTTAGGAAACAACAATGCTGGAGAGAATATGGAGAAATAGGAATGCTTTTACACTGTTGGTGGGAGTATAAATTATGTCAACCATTGTGGAAGACAGTGTGGTGGTTCCTTAAGGATATAGAACCAGAAATACCATTTGGTCCAGCAATCCTATTACTGGTAATATACCCAAATGATATACATCATTCTGCTATAAAGACACATGCACGCATGTGTTTACTGCAGCACTATTCACAATGGCAAAGACTTGGAACCAACCCAAATGTCCATCAATGATAGACTGGATAAAGAAAATGTGGCACGTAAACACCATGGAATACTACGCAGTTATTAAAAAAAAGGATGGGTTCATGTCCTTTGTAGGGATATGGATGAAGTTAGAAACCATCATTCTCAGCAAACACAGGGACAGAAAACCAAACACCGCATGTTCTCACTCAGAATTGGGAGTTGAACAAAGAGAACACATGGACAGAAGGAGGGGAAAATCATACATCAGGGCCTGTCAGGGGGTGTGGGGCTAGGGGAGAAATACCTAATATTGATGCCAGGTGGATGGGTGCAGCAAACCACCATGGCACGTGTGTACCTATGTAACACACCTGCACATTCTGCCCATGTACCCCAGAACTTAAAGTATAATAAACAATTGTTTCTAATAAAATCATTTATTCAACAGACATTTATTAAAAACTAATTATGTGTTAGAGATCTTCCTAGAGGTTTAAAATATATAATGAAGCAAATTAAATTCTGTTTTGTGAAATTTATGTTATTGGGTAAGGCAAAGTAGTTACATGACATAGTTGAAAATTCTATACCTGAGAAATAGTTACTCAAAAATATAAAATAAGGATGAATTCCATCACAATTTTTTTTTATATATCTGTCCAAGGCAACCTTAGGGTTCCTCTTAACTTGACTATGCTTCAAAAGCGTTTCTTTCTGACTCTAGGCCCTGACGTCCCTTTTCCTTGAGCATTTACTTTAGAAAACTTGTAACTGTAAATTATTTATCTGCCTCTTTGAGAGTAAATCTTAAAAGCCTTTTGCCAGTTTTATGACCTAGGAATATGACCTGGAAGTCATCTCTTTGAAATCTTCAAGGACGATTGTGCCCTATTTCCCAGTTTCTGAAGGAGGGTAAGCATCTAATTTCTGGTGGCACCTATTAGCTGGCACAGATACCCTAATCACAGAGAAAAAACATTTGCAAACTCAGGAATAACTCAACGCACTCCACACATTCCATTGGTCCCCCCTCCAAATTCTCTAGTCTTTCTCACTATTCACCCCAGAAATTAAAAACCTTTCTTCCTTTAATTTTAGGAGAACTGAGTTAACTATATTCTGGTGTCTCTCCTGTAGCCTAAAGTCTTCCTTAACACTTTAATTTTGCCTTTGTTAGCACTCTAGTTTGGGGATAATTTTTGCTTTGGCATAGGTATATGAAGCTATAGCACAGTTTACAGATAGTTAATAAAATGCAATTTTGTTGTGGAGTTTAACCTAATCTAAAGAGAAGGAAAAAGTGAGTGTGTGTGAGCATGTGGGTGTGGGGGTGTGTAAAATATGTTTTCAAAAACAGCATCAATGTAATAAAAAATTAATGTCTAAAATTTCTGGAGAAACAGTCAAAGTTCAGAAGTCTTTATTGTTTTCAGTAAGATAAAAAATGTTCCAGGAATCATTAAAAACTAAATTTAAAATATCTGAAAAATGAAAGCCAAGAGAGATTGATCTTAAAAGAGAAGTGCCTTGACAGTATATTCATACATGCAACTTATGAGTATGACTTTAAAATATTTATGTCTTTAAATATCACTGTACACCAAAGCATATTGGAAGTGCAGTACATAAATTATGTTAGTCTGGGCATAAGCTATCTCTAAGGAATGAAGTAATTTTAAATCAATGCATTTGTCCAACAAGTAGTCAGTAGTCAATGGGGAAATTTAACTGTGAAATTAATGCTTATTATTTTAACTTAACATGAATTCTATCAACTAGTTTGAGCCAAATTACCATATATATTAGACCTATTCAGGTGGTAGATAAAAATTACATTAATTTGGGTTTTGAGAGAGACTTGCAGGCTTTAACATTTTAAGTTCAAGAAATGAAGGAATGCATAATTGTAACATATAGTCTAAGGATAATGAGTTAATGAGTCTCAGTGCCTTACAAAAAAGAATCTAAGCCTTCAAATAGTATTCCTCACCTTGGACATACAAGCAGTTGGAATTTAGTTGGTACTAGCTAAAGAAACAAAAATATACACAAAAAAGTCAGGAGCCAGAGTTTTTCCTTTTGAGTTAAGTGAGATGACTTGGCAGCTGACATCAGTGATTTAATATCTAACAAACATTTCAGTAGCCCCGATGATTTATCCTATATATCACTGATGAGTAGAAAAATAAATATATATCACATCTGCATGACAGTGGTAAACATAATTCAATTTCTGAATCTATGACAAGAGCAGAAAAACCTGCTTAAAAGTAAATTTAGGCATATATTTAGGCTATTCTGCCTGTAAATATCACGTGTTAATTTACCTTTGTTCAGAGAACCTTTTTGAATTAAATTGTAATGGAAATAACTTGTGCAAATATTTCTACCTTAAATAATTTGTGTTCTGATGTTTAAACAGTATTTACTATACCATCAGATTATCCATTAAAGAAAAGAAAATATTCATGATATCATTGAAAATCACCAAAATGTACTAAAAACAAGTTTTAACTGAACTTTTCCTGATAAGATAAAATTAAATATAAATATACATACATTGATGGGAAAACTGAAATAACGTAGCAATGGTATTCTGTTATCCCTATTACATTTTTCAAGGCTGTTATATTGCAAGATTTTGGCTAATTCATTGCATGTTTCGTTAAAATTAAAATGTACTAAGAAGTCCAATAATAAAGATCCCCCTATGCACATATATACATATCTGGCTATGAGAAGAACTTTTCTGTAATTAATTAGTTGCACACAAGTTAAGCTTTGTTAATCTAAGGTCTATTGTTGTTAGCTTTAATGTAGGCAAAGAAAGAAAGACAGATTTGGAGTATGAAGAATTGCTTGGGATGCATGTGCCTCAGTAGGAGAATGCATAACTAGGAACAACCTAAAGGCCAACACAAGGACAACGGAGAGATGGCTTGGGATGATAAAAATAATCACAAAAGGGGATGAAGGATGAGTTCACAGATAAATGGGACTCCCTTAAGACGCTTAATCATTTTCTCAATATTATTGTCTAATTAAATCATTTTTAACTTTTTATGTTTGTTTGGTAGAGAATCTATAGTTTGTCAAAAATATTACACAACTAGCGGTGTAATTCATACATTTCTGACACAATAGGAAAATATAAACTTCATAATTTTTAATACAAAGCATAGAACTTGTCTATTTTTGGTAGAAAGAAGTATTCAAAGTAAAAGTTAAAAAGTTTTCTCAGGATCTTGTGAATATGGTTTGTATTTGCATGGCTGGGAAATCCCAAATCAATGCATTCTGGCTAGAATCCAAAGGAACCTAAAATTGTATTTAATACATATTTCTCATTAAAAAAAAAAAAAAAAACCTGTTCCAATGAAAATAGACAGATATCTCTAATTATTTTATTTTTATATTCATACATAAACACCTTTTTTTTGTATATTTTTTTGAGACAGAGTCTCGCTGTGTCACCCAGGCTGGAGTGCAGTGGCATGATCTTGGCTCACTGCAACTTTCACCTCCCAGGTTCAAGCAATTCTCCTGCCTCAGCCTCCCCAGTAGCTTGGACTACAGGCATGCACCACCACACCCAGCTACTTTTTATGTTTTTAGTAGAGATGGGGTTTCACCATGTTGACCAGACTGGTCTTGAACTCCTGACCTCAGGTGGTCTACCCGCCTCGACCTCCCAAAGTGCTGGGATTACAGGCGTCAGCCACTGTGCCCAGTCTAAAAATATTTATAATAGAGTAATTACTCTATTATTACTGGAGTAATGAGCCTTAACTGTTGACGGCGGTTATGAACACCAAGATGTCTGTGATTCAGTGCTTTACAGTATAATGCAACTGAATAAAACAAAATTTTTCAATGATTTTCAGAAATAAGGTATTTTTATGAATGAATATAATGTTTAATTTACCTTTATCACTTTTGTAGAAATATACTTTGATCAATATTTAATGCAGAGCATTTATTTTGTACATGCAGTCTTAGTATACTTATAGAAAGTGTCACACATAACATACATTAAAGTATTATCTCAGTGAAGTAAATTTTATTAAGTACAACTTTCTCTTAGTCATCATTACCTGAATGAAAAACATGATCTCCTCAGTGAAGTCATTCTCAATACTTGAGAATCTGGGCTAGTTAAGATCAAAGCTTTAACATCATTGACTTGAATACTCACTTTTCAAAATTTAGGTCTGGAATGACTACTTAGCTTTTAGTGAATTAAATTTAATAAAGTTCAGAATGATTTTATTATATAAAAGGCAGTAAACTACTTAAAACAAACACAACTCACTGATATTATCTAGGAAATTGAAACAATTAGTTGAAATAGTAAGAAAAGTGAGTAAGAAAAATGGAAAAAAAAAATTAACAAAAGTCCTGTTTGCCAATGAAAGTAGAAGATACTGAAAGGCTTAAGTTAGATGACAGTAAATAAAATAAAATCATTTTTTTCATAGAAATATGGGAAATTTTATAATCTATGAACAATTAAAAATGTGATAAAAGGTAAAGAAGGAGACAGGGGCAGTTGCTTCAAGTACAGGCTATATAGTAAGAGATATTTCATGGTAGCAAATGGTTAATTAAATGTAGTTTAATAATGGCTAATATTCAGCTTTGAGTTGCTGTTTATACAATACCATACTCTCAGTTTTCATCATTTTCCTTAAATCACCAGTAAAATATTCCACAAATACCACAGTGTCATTTTAATGGTATTTTGAAAAGTCAGGAGTTGGGGTAACATCTATTACTGATCAAAGTTGTCTGGAAATGTAACACCAATACGAGTCAAGAGCAGAGATGCAGAACTTGGTGGAAGTAAAAGGCTGGAGATTACAGAAGAAAGGCAAAGGAATCACAGTAGCCTCACTCCCAACAATCCGAGAATAAATTATGGAATATACTTGTTCTCTCAATATATGAGGGTTCATGTTGTCTTAATAAACTATTAAAGAAGAGGGATACCATCTTATAACAGTCAGAATGGCTATTATTAAAAAGTCAAAAAACACAGATACTGGCGAGATGACAGTGAAAAAGGAACATTTATACACTGCTGGTGGGAGTGTAAATTAATTCAACCATTTTGGAAGACAGTGTGGTGATTCATTAAAGACATAAAGACAAAAATACCGTTTGACCCAACAATCCCATTACTGGGTATATACCCAAAGGAATATAAATCATGCTATCATGAAGATACATAAACACATATGTTTTGTATCATTAGTCACAATAGCAAAGACATGGAATCAACCTATATGTCCAACCTATATGTCCAAGAAAATGTGGTACATATATACAATGGAATACTATTCAGCCATAAAAAAGAATAAGATCATGTCCTTTGCAGGGATAAGGATGATCTGGAGGCCATTACCCTTAGCAAACTAATGTAGCAACAGAAAACCAAATTCCACATGTTCTCATGTATAAGTGCAAGCTAAATGATGAGAATATGTGGACATATAGAGGGGAACAACACACACTGGGGTTGATCAGTGGTTTGAGGGTGGGAGGAGGGAGAGGATTAAGAAAAATAACTAATGGGTACTAGGGTTAATATCTGGGTGATGAAATAATCTGTAAAACAAACTCCATGACACAAGGTTACCTATGTAACAAACCTGCATTTGTATGCCTGAACTTAATGTAAAAGTTAAATTTAAAATAATAATAATAATAAAACAAAAAAGAAGATGGTGATAGCAATACTTTGAAGAAACTTAGTACCCAGAGGCAACTGACATTTTGTTTCCAATTACATATATGTAATGTATTATACTAAGATTAGTGACTGTTAGATATCTAGTTCTAAAAATAATACAGTTTTATCTTTGTTGAAGTTTAATCATTATGACTACTAGCTATAGCTATTCCTGTGCATAGGTAAAGAGTACTAGAAAACCAAGTATCTTTCAAAAGTTATCTTAACAAAAAGCATGAAAAGTATTAAACTTGGAAACTATTTCATAGAAGTGTGTGTGTGTGTATGTGTGTGTGTGTAAATTCCAGTGAAATTTCACAGGGACCTTTCAAATATAGTGTATTTTTAAAAGCCTTTATCAAATGATTTCACTTGAAATGTTCATTCATCTGTCTGCTTAATACCCATTCTTATACAAATATCTGTATTGCATCCTGTGTGGAAATTTTCTTAACCTTTTTTTACTATTCTCATAGGTAAGCAATTGATTCACAATTTCAAATAAAAAATGTAAATAACCCTGATTTTGGCATTTGTTTTTGAAATAAAAAGTTAAGTCCAAATTTATACATGACAAAAACAGCAGTAAATTCTAAATCAGCAAAAAAAAAAAAAAAAAAAAAGATTTATATTATTTGTATGTACCCCCAAGTAATACAGAGGTTGTTAGAAAATTAGTTTTTGTTGTTGCAATTGCCTAATACTTATTTTTGTGCCCAAAGCAAAATATTAATGTAACAATATTTAAATGAATAATTCTCATTTTCAATGTCAGAGTCACCTTAAGCATTGAACATCATGTGTTTTCAAAAATATGGATAATACTACATACTTTGCCTAAATACAATAAAATATATTCTTAATATTTTTGTAGGACATGCATACAGTCAATTAACTTCTTTATAAAAATTATACTGGAATTTGAGTATGAAATTCTGTCGTGGAATATACTAGTAATAAAAAAATAGGGTGCGATTTGCAATTACTAAAACTTGATCAATAAATTTTTTTAGACTGTATTAAAACTTCAAATTTGACTCCATTTTAATTTAAATCATTGCAATAATTACTAATCTCTAACTCTCTTTTAGTAAGTAAAATAGTTGCTTTTCTTGGGCAACATGGAAACTTTAGTAAAGGTTTATTAGATATGTTGCTCTGACATTCAGTTTCTCTGAAAGGATGCTCAGGTTAAGATGTCACAACATTTTTACTGAAAATGCCAAAAGCGTACACTTATTAAAACAGCCTTCAATTTCCCGCATGAAAATAATAAAACTTATGTTCTCTAAAGTTTACCCATTTATTTGACAGGCAATTAATTTTTAGATGAATTTTATTTACCTCTAAACCACAATGTAAATGCATATTTATTATTGGTGTATGTATTAGTCTGTTCTCACACTTCTGTAAATAAATGCCCAAGACTGGTTATAAAGGAAAGAGGTTTAATTGACACAGTTTCACATGGCTGGGAAGGCCTCAGGAAACATGCAATCATGGCAGAAGGGGAAGCAGGCATATCTTACATGGTCGCAGGAGGGAGAGAGAGAGAAAAAGTGAGAGAGAAAGAGTGTTCGAAGGAGGAACTGTCAAACTCATGAAACCATCAGATCCGGTGAGAACTCACTATCACAAGAACAGCATGGGGGAAACCGCACCCATGATCCAATCACCTCCCACCAGGTTCCTCCCTCTACACTTGGGCATTTTGAGGATGACAATTCTAGATGAGATTGGTGTAGAGACACAGAACCAAACCATATCAGTGTAACTAATCACAATTTTAATAGTGTGTATGTGAATCTGATAAATACAGGCTATACAACTATACAACATGTTACTATAATGAATATTGTAGGCAATTTTAACATAATGATAAATTATTTGTTTACCTACACATATCTAAAAATGAAAAAGTACACTGAAAATATTGCATAAAAGATAAAATACGGTACACTTGTATAGGGCACTTACCATAAGCTGCACTCATAGGACTGGCAGTTGCTCTGGGCAAATCAGTGAATGAGTGGTGAGTGAATGTGAAGGCCTAGGACATTATTATATGCTACTGTAGACTTTATAAACACTGTATACTTATACTACAGTAAATTTAAAAGATTTTTTTAAATAATAAACTCAACTTACTGTAACATTTTTACTTTATAAACTTTTAAATTCTTTTTTAACTTTTTGACTCTGGTAACAACACTTAGCTTAAAACAAACACATCGTACAGCTATACAAAAATGTTTTATTTCTCCATATACTTATTCTATATGTTTTTCTCTAATTTTAATTTTTAATATATTTTTACTTTTTAAAGTTTTGTTTAAAACTAGGACAGAAACACATACATTAGTCTAGGCTTACACAGAATCAAAATCACCAAGATGCCACTAGATAATCTAAATTTTTTAGCTCCATTATAAACTTATGAGATCACCATTGTATATGTAGTTTATTGTTGATCAAAATTTTATTATGTAGTGCATAATTGTACTTACTTTGTAAAGTTGCTATTGTCAAAATACAGTTGTATATTATGTGAAAATGCTAACATCAAGCATGACAAAAATCAGGTACTCAAAAATATTCATTTTATTTGTCTTCCTTCTCTTTCTTTTCTCTTGACCATTTTGATTATTGTTTTACTTTTTAACACACTTAAAAATTTTCAAATATTTCTGATATTAATGAGTAGTTTAATTAGTCACAGCATTTTTATTGAAATTATTCTCCTTAATGCCATGATTATTAATATATGGATAATGAATCATTGTTGTCTTCAAATTTTGAAGTCAGTAATTCTAAATCTAGATCTTGAAAATGTAAAATTTAACTAATTAAAAAGGAGGGTGGCTTTGCAGTTATATTAGTTTGTTTTCATGCTGCTGATAAAGACATGCCTGAGACTGGGCAATTTACAAAAGAAAGAGTTTTAATTGGCTTACAGTTCTACATGGCTAGGGAAGCGTCACAATCATGATGCAAGGTAAAAGGCACGTCTCACATGGTGGCAGAAAAGAGAAGAGAACTTGTGCAGGAAATCTTATGAGACTTATTCACTATTACAAGAACAGTATGAAAAAGACCTGCCCCCATGATTCAATTACCTCCCACCCTGTCCCTCCCATAACATGAGAATTCAAGATTAGATTTGGGTGGGGACACAGCCAAACCATATCATTGCCCCTCAGGCTTGTCCCAAATGTCATGTCCTCACATTTCAAAACAAAGAATTCCTTCCCAACAGTCCTCCAAAATCTTAACTCATTTCACCATTAACTCAAAAGTCCACAGTCCAAAGTTTCACCTGAGACAAGGCAAGTCCCTGCTGCCTATGAGCCTGAAAAATCAAAAGCAAGTTAGATACTTCCTAGATTCAGTAGTGGTACAGGCATTGGGTATATACAGACATTCCAAATGGGAGAAATTGGCCAAAAAAGGCGCTGCAGGCCCCATGCAAGTCTGAAATCCAGCAGTGCAGTTAAATCCTAGAGCTCTAAAATGATCTCCTTTGACACCATGTCTCATGTGCAGGTCACACTCATGTCCAGGTCACTCCCACAGCCTTGGGCAGCTTCACCCTTGTGGCTTTTGCAGGGTATGTCTCCTCTCTCAGCTTCTTTCGTGGGTTGGCATTGACTGTCTGACTTTTTCAGGCACACCGTGGAAGCTGTGAGTGGATCTACCGTTCTGGGGTCTGGAGGATGGTGGCCCTCTTCTCACAACTCCACTAGGCAGTGCCCCAATAGGGACTCTGTGTAGGGTCCTCACTTTCATCTGCCAAAGTCAGGACTGTAATCTTAAGGCCCTCATGTCAGAAGGCATCCTGCCCCATACCCTGGCAGAATGAATGCTGCACAGAGAGACGAAGAAGAAGTTAAACAGACAGACTTTGCTGGGTTTCTCCACGTGGTCTATTAGTGTTAGATCACACCTCTTTTTTCCAGTTACATTTGTATGTGGTTGTCGATCATGCTTATGTGATGAAGCTTCCATAAAACTCCCAAACCTGGGTTTGGAGAGTGTCTGGACAGCTGAACACGTGGCAGTTTCTGGAGGGTGGTACACTGAGTGAGGGCATGAAAGTTCTTCACTGATTTCCTGATACCTTACCCTATGCATTTCTTTATCTGTAACCTTTTAATATCATTCATAATAAACTGAAAAACAAATGTTTCCCTGAGTTCTGTCAGCCATTGTAGCAAATCAATTGAAGCTGAAGAGAGGGTTGTGGGAACCCCAACTTGAAGCTTATTGGTCAGAAGATCTGGAGGCCCAGACTTGTTACTGGTGTCTGAAGTGGGGAGGTGGGTGGGGGGCAGTTTTGTGAAACTGAACTCTCAACCTGTGAGATCTGTTGCTCTCTTTAGGTTTATAATGTCAGAATTGAACTGGAGGTCACCCAGTTGGTGTCCACCGCAGAATTGATTGCTTGGTGGTGAAGAGAAACCCCTATACATTTGGTCACAAAAGTCTTCTGTGTTGACTGTTACAATCAAGTGAGAGAACAGAATAAAACTCTCTTGAATATATTTATTATGCTCAGTGTGTGTGTGCGTGTGTGTGTATATATATATATATCACATATATAAAACATATCTATCTATATGGTACCATAGTATATATTTACGCGTGTGTGTGTGTATATATATATATATCTTACATATATAAAACATATTATCTATCTGTATGGTACTACCGTACTATATATGTACGTGTATGTGTGTATATATATTATATATATATATATACAGAGAGAGAAAGAGAGAGTGCTCCTACTATGAGTTCTGTTTCTCTAGAGAACACTGGCTAATACAATGATGTTTTTGGCAGTTTTAAAAAGTATTTATCAAGTTATAATTTACATCCAGAAAAATATATCATCTTTAGTGTATAGTACACTAGTTTTGATAAACGCATATAGTTGCATAAACACCACCCAATCTAGATATAGAGCATTTCTAAGACCTCAAAAAGTTTCCCTCATCTGTTGGTAGTTAACCCCTCTGTTTTCTGTTTCTACAGTTTTGTCTTTTCCAGAATGTGATATAAATTGGTCAGTTTTACTTAAGAATAATATAGTATGTGAAGATGAGTAGAAAATAAAACTGAAACAAGATTTGAGGCCAGATAATGAAGTAGCTCCATTAAGGAATATAGAAGTGGATTCCTACCTTGTCTTGGAAGTGATATAGTTCAATAGGAAGTGTACAGATTTTGAAGCCTACAGTTTCTGAGAATGAATCAAAAGTTTTGTCATCTTTACACATTCTGCTTAATTTTCCTGACATTCATTTGAGCAATGGGAGAAAATACCCACTTCATTAGGTTCCATTTGTATAAAAATATGATAGTATTTGCATATTATTTAATACAACAAAAGGTATTGCTAGGGTCTGAATATTTATGCCCAACCCCCCACCAAAAAAAAAATGTATATTTTGAGATTCTAACCCCCAAGTTATTGGTGTTAAGAGGTAGAGTCCTGGGGGAGGTAATTAGATCATAGGACAGACTCCTCATGAATAGGGTTAGTGGCCTTATAAGAGGCTAAAGAGACTAGAGTTCTCCATGTATAGATATGACAAAAAAGCACTTTCTTTGAACCAGGAAAGGAGCCATCAACAGACGCTATATCTGCTGGAGCCCTAGACACTGTATCTACTGGAGCCCTGATCTTGGACTTCTCTATCTCCAGAACTGCAAGAAATAAATTTCTGTTGTTTCTAAGCTACCCAGTATATGGTACTGTGTTATAGCATCTTGAACAAACTAACAAGTAGTGAGCATGTGATTAAGTTATACCACAACTAGTATTAGTTTGCACAGGCCAATAGAAGTTTTTGATGTGGGAAACTCTGACCTCATCAGAGGTTTTTTTTTTTTTTTTTTTTTTTTTTTTTTTTTTTTTTTTTTTTTTTTATGTGGAATTTATTTGAAGTTCAGGTACTGGAAAAATAACCAGTTCAGAAAAAGCTCCCCAATAGGTAGCATTGATCAAATGACCTGCTTGGTCATTTTTATGCCTACAGTCATGCAAGAAGAGGACTGAAATCAGGGACATGATGAGAGCCTGTGAGTAGGAACTTAGAAAACAAATGAAGAACTGATATTTTTAATAAAGATAAAAGTGTTCATTAGAGGCTGGATGTGCTGACTCATGCCTGTAGTCTCAACATTTGGATGATCAAGGCAGGAGGATCACTTGAGCCCACAGATTTGAGACCACCCTTGGCAACATGGCAAAACCTTACTTCTACTAAAAATTAGTAAAAAAAAAATAGGTGTTCATTAGAGCCATGTAAAATTTGAAATTACAAGCCTAGATTTTCACAAACATAAAATAGGTTGATGAGAGAGAGAGACTGGGCAGAACTGAGGGCCAAGTCAGTACCATCCCTTGTCAGTCCACCACACTTTGGAGTCAGGAGCGCAGTGCTGGATCAGTGAAAGAAAGACAAAGGAGTAACAGAGTGTGGTATCATAGCAGCCACACAAACCAAAATTTTCAGGGAAGAGGCCAGAGTCAAAAGATTTAAACAGGCAAAAGGAAGACAGAATGAACAGAGTCGGAAAGAAAAATCCCATTTATTATATTGGGTGCTTTCAGAAATGTTTTAGAGTCTTCTCTTTACAACCAATCTGAGAAGTAAAAATCTGAGATTCATATAATTTTAATGGGTCGACAAAGGTCATACAACTAGTAAAAGATAGAATTGAAATTTAATCCTAGATGTTAGAAAAAGAATTATGAGGCCTTTTGAAGTAGTAATAAGGAGGTTACTGGTCACCATCAAGAGAGTTATTTTAGGGGGATTGTGGAAGCATAAGAGAAAATTGAAAGAGATTTAAAAGTAAGCAGATAATGAGAAAAAGGGGCACTAGTCTTTCAAGTTTTCAGAAAAAGGAGACAAAGATAACTAACTCAAGGGATTAACAGTGTCAAGGGGAAGATCCCCAGGGATGGAAGGAATTAAAATTGCTAGTAGGCAGGTTGCAGGGAATAAAGTTTCAAGAGCTATAAAACATTATAAATCTCTGCAGTGAGTTGCTCTGAGAATTGAAATAGTTATACTTAAATATTTTTAGTACATGAAATGAGAGAATGGTCTATTGTTTTAGTTTTTTACAGTGCTTATCATTATTTACAGTATTTTATTTATTTTGAGAATTTCAACTTTTTCTGATAACAAAAAGATTCTTTATTTTGGAGAATGTTTGTGGAAAGTTTAGATAAAGGTTCCACTGAAGAATGGTGATGTTTGAAACACTCAAGAAATAAATGGGATTCCTTATGTTTTAAATGGCTAATTTTGTTATGTGTAGAGTCATATTATTGAATTCCCTTTATGTGTATGTTTGGTAAATGTTTGTAAGTATTGTAAGAATGTTTAAGTGTTTAAGAATGTGTGTGTGTGTATGTGTATGTGTGTGTGTTTGCCTATAGGTCCATGCCTTTGATTTTGTTCAAGAAACATCTGCAAAATATCAAGAGCAAAGAGTAAATGAAGACAAAATAAACATAGAGACATATTTTCATCTCACACTGTCATGAAACCATAAGAGCATCTGACATGGCGATGCACAGCTCTGGCCATGAATTTGAAATAGTACCAGTTAAAATATGTGGGATAGTAGCCATGTGCTAAATACTTTTCATGTGCTTTCTCTCTCTCTCTCATGTGTGTGTGTGTCACATTCATTGATTTGTGATCCTCTTAGCAGTCCTCAAATATAGGCATTACTGTGATATTAGTTTTACAGATATAAAAATTTGTAATTTTCTTAAGGTCACATAACTGGTAACTGGAAAAGCCAGGTTTGATTCGAGGTCCTATAACTCTAGGGCCCAAGTTTTCAACTACACTCTATTGTCTCTGCAAAACCCAGATATTGGGATAATAACTTATTGTCTGATTATTGTTGTTGTCAGCAGCCATGAGATAAGAAAATTCTCTGCAAATAAGTGAGAAGGTTTTTCAGATATGAGTGTCTGTTTTTAAAGATCTGAAAGGAGAACAACATTGGCATGAAAAATTAGGTTTAGTTGTCTAAATTCCCAACTCCCACAGGATAGATCTATGCAGCACATCAAATCTGTGACAGGGTGGGCTAATTTTCCCGGAAGATACATTCACAAACTTTAATACTGTAACTTTTCCTTGACCATCTTGAATGTAATGTGTGGGACAATAAGAATTGTCTTATATAGTCTCTAATAATAATTCTATAATAATATATTCTCTCACTAATAATGTATCAAATGACACTTAAAGAAAACTAAGTACTCAATGGCAACTGGCAATTTTGGGTATGGGGGAGCTTATAGTTCCAAAAACTCAATCCATGAATAAAGGAGAGGGTATTTAGAGAGAATGGAGTTTGAGGAATAATTTTTTTCCCCTTGCTTTCAGGCTGAGAGAGTTGGGGAAGAAAATAACTTCCTTTTTAAGTATAGGAAACTTAGACTAGGAAGGATCTGTGGTCTTACTCTCATCAAGAATTTTGAGAGATACCTTCCTTACCTCATAGGTATTGAGGTATAAAGTAGAGACAGTCACACTGGATGCCAGAAACAGAGAAGCCTGAGGTAGCCCACTGGAACACACTTCCTTGGACTGTTGTGGCAGAATGATGATTCTCACTTCTTCAGCTACATATGCAAGTTATATACTTGAAAATGCCTGTAGTCCAGTGTTCTAAATATCTGTCTGCAGTATATGGCACAGATTATCATTCCCTTCTTGAAATGTTTACTTAACCTGCCTCAGGGACTTCATTCTCTCTTGTTTTTTCTTCCACTTCAGATAGTATCCCTTTGCACTTTCATGTGCTGATTCTTCTTCATTTCCCACATCTCCAAATTTTCCCGAAATCTCCTCTAGTCCCATAGCTTTATGAATAATCTGTGTGTTAACAACTCCCAAATGTTTATCTCTAACTTGGATCCCTTGTCTGAACCACAAACATGGCTATTTACCTACTTTCATAGTTTCATCACTTGCATGTTTAATAGTTCTCTCAAACTTAAAGTGCCAAGTGCTAACTAATACTTGACCTCCTTTCCCACTCCACCCCAAACCTACTTTTTTCATATTCTTCCCCCACTTGTAAAATAAAACTTGACTTCTGTATTATCCCAGGTCATAAGACGTATATAGTCATTATTCTTTCATTTGCTTTTCAGCAAAAAATTATTGAGCACTTACTAAGTGGAACACAGTGTCCTATGCAATTGTACATGATGGAAAAAATAAAGATCCCTAGACTCTTAATGATTTCAATCAAGAGGAAGAATGACAACTATACAGTACACATATTCATAAGCAGTTTAAAGAGTATCTCAATGGTGACATATTCTGGGCAAACTAAAATGGAACTGGGTGGAGCAGATTGAAATGAGAATAGCAAGTTGTAATATTACGTGGAAAGGTTAAGGTAAGTATATTCTGGAAGGTAAGGTTACTCATACACTTGAAGGTGAGACAGTTTACCTGAGTCAAGATAGTTGAGAGAAGAGTGTTCTGAGAAGGGGAACACTAAGAAAAGAAGCTAAAGCACTAACTTCCTTGCTGTCTCTGAGAAAAAGCATGAAAACTAATATGTTTGGAACAGGGTAATCAATAAAAGAAAACCAAAGAGGTAACAGAAAAACAGATCCTAAAAGGCCTTTCAGGTCCTTGTAACCACTCTAGTCTGTTATTCTAAATGAGATAGAGAATGATGCAAAGTTTGGTTAAATATTTGCCACTATATATCTTAATTTTTAAAAGGATCACTGTGGCTATTCTCCCAAAAACAAACATGGGAAGAGGGAGGTGGGCAAGAGTGGAAACAAAAAGATCTATTAAAGGATGTTTGCATTAACTCTTGGGATACATGGTGATGGTTTCAACCAGAATGACAGCAGGGAAAATAATGTACAGTGGTTAAATTTGTGATCTTTCTTTTTTTTTTTTTCAACTTTTATTTTAGATTTGGGAGCACATGTGCAGGCTTGTTACCTGGGCACATTGTGTGAAGCTGAAGTTAGATGTAAGAATGATCCCATCACCCCGGCACTAAAAGAACCCAATAGTCTTTCAATCTTTGCCTCTCTCTCTCCCTCCTTCCTCTAGTAGTGTCCAGCGTCTATTGTTGCCATCTTTATGTCCATGAGTGCGCAGTGTTGAGCTCCCACTTATAAATGAGAACATGAAGAATTTGGTTTTCTCATTCTCATTAATTCACTTAGGATAATGGCCTCCAGATTCATCTATCCTGCTGCAAAGGACATGATTTTCTTCCTTTTTAAAAATAGATTCATAGTATTCCGTGTTGAATAAGCACTACATTTTGTTTATCCAATCCACCATTGATGGGTGCCTATGTTGAGTTTATATCTTTGCTGTTGTGAATAGTGCATTTCAGCACATGTAAGTGCTTATGTCTTTTCAGTGGAACAATTTATGTGCTTTTGGATATATACACAGTAATGGGATTGCTGGTTCAAATGGTAGTTCTAAGTTCTTTGAGAAATCTCCACACTGCTTTCCACAGTGACTGAACTAATTTGCATTCCCACCAGGAGTGTGTAAGCATTCTTTTTTTCTCAGCATCCTCACCAACATCTGTTGTTTTTTGGCTTTTTAATAATAGCCATTCGTACTGGTATGTGAGGATATCTCATGGTTTTGATGTGCATTTCTCTGATGAGTTTTTCTCTTATGTTGGGCATTTTTTCATATTTCTTGGCCTTTGAGATGTCTTCTTTTGAGAAGTGTTTGTTTATGTCTTTTGTGTTATTTTTTTTCTTGCAAATATTTTCTCCCATTCTGTAAGGTATTTGTTTACAATGTTGATAGTTTCTTTTGCCATGCAGAAGCTCTTTAGTTTAATTAGGTCCCACTTGTCAATTTTTGATTTTATTGCAATTGTTTTTGAGGTCCTAGTCATAAATTCTTTCCTAAGGCTAACGTCCAGAATGGTGTTCCCTAGATTATTTTCTAAAATTCTTATAGTTTGAGGTCTTAAATTTAAATTTTTACAGATTTGGGATATATTTCTTTCATACGTCACAACAAATTCATCATCTCTTCTCTAAATTCTGTTCAAAACTATATCCAGAATCCAACATTTCCTTCATTACTGCCAACTTGATCCAAGCCACTGCTAGCCCATGTTTGAATGAATATAATAACCTCTAATCTGGTTTAGCATCCTCCCATTTCTACACACCTCTCACTCTAGTCACCACAAAATTAAAGTAATGCTTTAATTGTCAATCAAGTCTTGTATTTTCTCTTCTCAACACCTCCATGAACTTTCCATGAGATTTAAAGTAAAAGCCAAAGTTCATAAAATGACCAACAGGGAGATGTCCACATTCTGATTTATCCTTTATCACTTTAGCCTCTTGTCCTGTCATGCTCCCAATTGTAGTTTCTACTCCAGTCATCTCTGGCCTACTTTAAGATATTTGTAATCAGTGTTTTCTCTACCTAAATATCTCTTCCACAGATGTCTGCATAGTTAAATTTCTGTCTTGTTTCTTTTTGTTCTTCTATCAAATGTCATTTGAAAGTAAGAAGGAAAGGGACCAGGCGTGGTGGCTCACACCTATAATCCTAGCACTTTGGGTAGGTGATCATTGAGGGCAGAGTTTGAGACCAGCCTGGCCAACATGGCAAAAACTCATCTCTATTAAAAATACAAAAATTGGCCAGGCATGGTGGAGGGGGCACCTGTAATTCCTGCTACTGTGGGAGCTGAGGCAGGAAAATTGCTTGAACCCAGAAGGCAGAGGTTGCAGTGAGCTAAGATCGTTCCATTGCACTCCAGCCTGGGTGACAGAGTGAGACTTGGCTTCAGAAAAAAAAAAAAAAAACCAAAGACAGCAATAATTAAAGGGATGGAAAAGGGAGGGGAGAGGGAGAGGGAGAAGAGGGGAGGGGTGGAAAGGGGGAAGGGAGAGGGAGGGAAGGGGGACAGGAGAGGGAGGGAAGGGGAAGAGAAGTGGTGGAGGGGAAGAGGAGAGGGGAGGATGATGGAAGGGAGGAGGAGAGATGGAAGGGAAGGGGGATGGAAGGGGGAGGGGAGGGAGGAGGGAAGGAGAGGGGAGGAAGAGAGGAGCAGGGAGGGAAGTGG
>NC_045438.1:106450064-106452691 GCF_002776525.5 Piliocolobus tephrosceles
GGGGAGAGGGGGAAGGTAGGGGAAAGATACAAGAAAGAATGAAAGAAATAATGGGAGATGCAGGAGAAAGAAAAGTGAAGAAAGGAAGGAAGAAGGAAGAGAAAGTAACAGAGGAAGAAAGATAATGTAAAGAAGGGAGAGAAAAGAAGAGAGGGAGAAAGGGAGGAAACTTCTACATTTTACAGAAGCAAAATATAGTAGATGAACTGTTTTCCAGATATAAATGGATATGTGCATCATGATACTATGTTATGTTCAGCGTAAATTGTCTTGGGAGGCCACAATGTATAATCATGAATAACTCATTTCCATGAGTCAACAGGTAAAAGTTCTTCACTTTAGATAACAAAATGTTAGTAGCATTTTGATTCATGAAAAATGTGTAAATATTATATAAATTATATTAAGAATAAATCATATTAAAATATATACACATATGTATAATTTTATTTATTGCTACAAATAGAAATAGTTTTTCTATGGCGTGATTTTAATATTTTAAAATATTTTCTTTCATTAGGAGATTGATTAAATATATGTTTCACACACTGCAGGATCAAGTATAATACAAATGATTTGTGTTTAATTTAGTAATTTGAAAATATAAAGATACTATTAAAGCCAATGTGGGTTCAGGATATACTAATAGAATCTTAATTTGACAAAATTCTAATGCACTCAGTAACTGTTCTTTCTATAAACTCACAGATAGACGTGAGATTTCATTTATTCTACCTTTCAATGGAATAAATTTCTTGAGGCTTTCTTTGTTATGGTCCCATAATTCTTCTTTAGAAAACGATAGATTTTGTATTACTTCTTTTATAAAGATCATCATAGAATCAATAAGTAACATACTAAAATCATTCTTCGCATCAGCAGGCCCTCTTTCTGTTCTCTTATCCTGACAACCTTTGCTGTACAACACCATCTGAGGTTGTTACTGAACCTTCAGCATCAGGTTTCCCTAGCAACAGAAAGCCTTTTTCTTTCTCCTACTGTCTGTATCTGAGTTTTTTTACAAAAAAATTTTTTAAAAAAGTAATAATCTCTCAAAACACTAGAAAGCATTCAGACTGAGACATATGAAGTTAGCAATGAAAATGGTGAGTTACAAATAAAATAGGGAATAATTAAATTGTAGAGAAGTATTTTGCTTATGGATTTACACAAGGCTCCAGATGGTGATTTGCTATATTCATCTCCAGATTAGCTAAATAAAGGCCAGGCCTTATGTCAGCCTGCACATGGCTTTAATGACTTTACCTTTATACTGCAAAAGGTTAAGGCTTTTAGTGCTGTGTTTCAGAAGCCACATATAAAGGAAGCTTTATTGGATTAGGCTTCTGAGAAACAAAGTGATACACGCTAGGCAAGTCCAGACATTAACTGTAATCAGAAGCCTCCTAGGGTTGCAAGCTTCCTTGGCTAATGGTTGGGGTAAGTTATACTTGATTCCACCTAGAAATTATTTTTCTGTTACTAGATAAAAACACTGCCTAGCTGAACACAACTACAAAGATCTCTCAATCATAAGCATTTCTTTAACCAGTTATTTTTACTTATTCTCTACAAAACATTTTCATTAAATTTTCAGTCATTTTCCTAAAGATATTCATTCTGTTTGAATTAAGAACAACCTGTGCTTACACCTTATACTTCCTTGGATCTACAAAGAATATAATTTTCACCTCCTTTGAGAAACAGGATCTGGGGGGTTGCTAGAGAATCTTTATTAAATCATGAAGTACTTATGATTGCTTTTGATTTTTAAGGTTTTCCCCCATTGTCTGCCAGCATACACATAGAGCCATGAAATGTCAATTGCATATGAAATTATATGATTTTTCACTTTGTTTACAAAAGTTTTGGCCATAAATCTAGAGATACTCATACTAGTTTTGTTGGAGGTGATGTTTATTCTCATGTTAATGATCAACATTTTTTTCCTCCTCAGTGGCACTCTGAGGTAGTGTTTCCTTTTTACATGGTTGTTTATTTAAGATTTCTTACAACTGATCAGATATGATGATTTTTAACAGCTTTATTGTGATTTTTTATTTTTAAAGAGAAAATGTAAAGGTGTTTCACAGATACAACACTCTTACCTTATTAATATACTACCAATCTTATATTATTATTTAGGAGATTCATGGTTCAATTAGATTCATTAGTTCTGTTTAATTCTTATGATTTTAATGAACTTAAAAATCTTTAAATATTTCAGAAATCATGTATGTTGAACTATTTGTAATTACTTAGTATGCAATATTAAAATAAAGGACTATTGCTTACCTTAAAGGTTAATGTTATTTTCAAAGTTAATTACATAACATTAGAACTATCAATATATATATACTAGTATATGCATATATACTCATATATATACTTATATCATCTATATTATATGAGTATATGTCTATCAATCATTCTGCCTAAAATTATTAAATGTGATTTCATAAAATACATATGAAATGAATATTGAAGCATGCAACATATTGATATGTATTATTTTGTCATTAATTTTCATGTATATTATGTTGCAGTTAATTTTCATACTATATTTATATTATTAATTCTAACAAGTTTTTATTTAAAACTTAATATTTAGGTAATAATGATGCATT
>NC_045438.1:106452701-106503698 GCF_002776525.5 Piliocolobus tephrosceles
AACAAGTTTTTATTTAAAACTTAATATTTAGGTAATAATGATGCATTTTATGTTATTATCAGGATTAAGAAAATACAATATTGCTAGTGGATAAAGTGTGTTTTCATTATCAACAACAATTGCAATTGTTAATAATTCAGATTTTTAAAAAATAATTCTCAGTTTTTACCTTAATAATTTTAATTGACCTAAAAATGACCCTTTTAAACAAAAGTGTTTGCAACGCTTTACTATTTAGAAAGGAAAAGGGCATAGATATTGATTTAATCCTAACTATACTCAATATTCAAGAACTCAAATGCCAAACCATGAAGAGACTTCCATGTTTGCAGTTGCCATAAATAAATGACACACACAGTTTGTATAATTTTCTGCATTTTAACCAACTAGTGAATAACTTGTGAGCATAGGGAATAAGCACAATGCCCCTTTTTCCATTAAATTACCAAAACCTAATACCAAGCCTTGATTTGGAGGCGTTCAACAAATATTGAGTTAATACGTTAAAAAACAAAACAAAACTGCATTGACTGACTTGGTTCCATTTTTGCCTTCGGTAGCATCCTTAAAACAGTAACAAAAAAACTTAGGGAAAAGAAAAAAGAGGAAAGGAACAAAATAAATAAAACATTTCTGGTGAAGAGTGGCCAAAAAGCCCTGAGTACATTAAGCTATGCTTAGCTGTTCCCTGAATATATTTTCCTCTTACACAGCCCAGATTCTTTGACTCTGACCAAGCTCCTGCCCTAAATGGCAGTAGCCAAAGAGTTAATTGCTCCCCATGAGTGCGCTAAGTTGTCAGGAGGCTAACCACTTAATAATCTTAATGAAAATCATGTATGCTTGCAGAAGCGCATAGTAACTTTTATGGTGCCCATGTAACACTGGAGAAGGTGGTCTAATCATACAAGTTTTTGCTACCCCAACTGATATAAATGAATGCCTATTACACTTCTCTATTATTGAAATTAAAAAGTGAAAAAAAAATACCATTTTACGAAAGCCATGTGTTCCCAGAGGAAATTCTATTTTTAAATATAATAAAACTAACACTGCAGAAGATAACCCTGGAAAATAATGCTGAAGAAACAATTTTCATCTTTGAATGAACTGGAAGAAACAAAGATTAGAAAATGTGCCTCAGGTCATATTCTGGGTTTTGCCCCTGGAGAACTCAGAGAGTGAGTGCATCACTGCTGTGTGAGATTTGGTGCATTTTACTTTCAGGGTTATGCTTATTTTCACCAAGTGCATTTTCTAATGATCAAAATAGTATTTAATAAATTCATGGTACTAACTAAATTTTCTGATGAAATGGATGGTGTCTATTCATGAGTTATTATATTTTATCTATTTTGGAAAGCTACTGAGAAATCAGATATAACCGAATATTAAGTTATAAATGTATAACAGTCTATTATTTTGTGACAAGAAATAGAACCACATCAAAGTCCGAAGAGGTATATTCTCCATCAAGCACACATTCTTTCTTTGAACAAATAAATGTAAACCTGAATTATAATTGTAACTGAACTTGTTGAATTTAGAATCTGAATCTGGAAAAGATTAGCTTAGCAGAGTAATTGAGCATAGGCTCGGAAGTCAGACACACTGGTTTAAGACCATCATTAGCTTTGCAATTTTTAGCAAATTGATTTCATAAAATGGAGATAATTTTTATGAAATGGAAACAATAGTACACATCTCATCTAGTTGAGTTGAGGCTTACATAAAATATTGTATGTAATGTGCTATGAACAGGATCTGTGAGCTGAGAACTCAATACATATTAAGGATTATGAGTTATGTGATTTGCATGCTCTATTACACAAAGAAAGTTCAAAGCACCCACATGCACAATGGTGGCATATTTAATATTGGGCTTGTTCCAGTGGAGTTTTTTATATCAGCGTTTACTCCTCCTTAGAATCTGCTTGAAGACTCCGCCTAATATTGCTTCCATGGCTCTTCTTTTCACCTTCCTTCTCAGGGACCCCCACTTTCAACTCACTCAGTCGTTCTCCAGACATGTTAATACTGCGTTTATCAGATTACAGCCAGATCTGACAGTCTTGGACAGCATCTTTGAAGTGAATTTGTAGTACCATGCCAATCCATTACATAATGATTTTACAGTTAATTTTCAGAAACAATTCATTCTTCTCTCCTCAAGGTCTTGGGGAGAAGGTCATTAGATGTTCCAAATATCAGTAAAATACTTTGAGATAATGTGAATTTCTCACAGTGTTAGTTCAAAATATTAATCAGATTTCTTCTAAGAGCTTTCATTACTTCTAAAGTATTAATTTATCATTCATAGAGTTGTAACTTCCATGTAAATATAGAAAATAAATAATTTTAATATTTTTAAATATAAATATAAATTCAATTTTTATATGTAGAAAATAAACACACATGGAACCAATGCACTTTGCTCATTCAAATTTTTGACAGGAATATATTCTCAATAAAAATGTAACAGCATAAAATCTATTTTATAAGTTAATATGCAACTATTAAAATGGTTTATTCAAAGTATTATTCACATTTTAGGATATAAGTTTGGAAATTAGCAACTAACATAATTAAATTTATAAAAAAAGAATTATTGTTCACATATTTTCTTATTATATATCTATCCATGTATCTTTCTATGTATCTGTTTATGGTTTATATATCTATCTGCCTGTATATGTGCATGCATTAGTCAGAATTCTCCAGAGTAACAGTACCAATAGGATGTGTGTGTGTGTAGGTGTGTGTGTTTTATGTACACACATTCTACTGGTACTGTGTGTGTGTGTGTGTATATATATATATAGAGAGAGAGAGAGAGAGGAGAGAAAGAGGAGAGAGAGAGAGAGAGGTACTTTAAGGAATTAGTTCATGGGATTGTGCAGGTTGGCATGTCTGACATTTGCATGCACAGCTGCTGAAGATCTAGGGAAGGGTTAATGCTGCAGTTCTAATTGAAAGGCAGCCTAGAGGCTGAATACTTTTCTTTTTAGGAGACCTCAGTCTTTTCTCTAAAAGCCTTGAAGTTATTGCATGAAGCTCACTCACATTGTGGAAGGCACTTTTCTTTACTATACGTCTCCTGATTTAAATGTTAATAACATCTAAAAAATTACCTTCATAGCAACATCTAAACTGAAGTTGGACCATAAAGTGGATACTATGGCACCATGGCCTAGCCAAGTCAACACATAAAATTAATCATCATTACACACACACACACATGCACACACACACACATATCTATGTATTTATACATTGTCTTATCTATTTTATTTATTTATTTATTTATTTATTTATTTATTTATTTATTTATTGACGTAGAGTCTCACTCTGTTACCCAGGCAGGAATGCCCTGGCGCCATCTCTTCTCATTACAACCGCCACCTCTCAGGCTCAAATGATTCTGCTGCCTCAGCATCCCAATTAGCTGGGAATACAGCCAAGTGCTACCATGCCTGGCTAATTTTTGTATTTTTAGTAGAGGCAAGCATTCACCGTGTTCGCTAGGCTGGTCTCAAACTCTTGACCTCAAGTGATTTGCTCGCCTGGGTCCCCCAAAGTGCTGGAATTACAAGGCATGAGCCACCGCACCTGCTCACCTTATATGCTTTATAAGATAATCTGTTTTCTTGGTTATTACAGAAAATAAGTAAGCCAATCTTATCAAATTAGTATAAATACTGTCAGTAAGCTTAATGAGCTTTTTTGTCTTTCATAAACTACAACTTATTTTGAACCATTGAAAATTAACATAAAATTAAGTAGCTTCAGCAATTAAAAATAAAATGTAATGAGAAAAAAAGATTCTTTTATTTTTGAAAAAAATAGTCAAAAAAACAAAGTAGAGAAATATTCTCTCCAAAACATGGAAGAAATAACTGAGAGCCAATGAGGATACGGTAGGGCAAAAAACTGATCCTAATCATCTCCCTACCCCGTGGTGATGATGACTTGTTAAGCACATGTCAGTCATTACCCCATAGGGCACAACATGTGGAGATTAGCTCGTTAAATATGTTTGGCTTCAGCTTGATGGTTAAATGTCCAATACTACCTTTGTGGGTTTGCACTGAAGTCAGAGAAATATGTTCAAGTATTAGAAGAATGTAACTCAACACCTTATTAAATATTTCTAAACTGTGATATTACAAAGCATATATATATGTGTGTGTGTGTATCTATCTATCTATCTATCTATCTATCTATCTATCTATCTATCTATATGCCCTTTTATTTACTTATTTATGCAACAAATGCACTGTTATATTCCCTCCACATTCTAGGTCCTGAGAAAACTGACAAATTAGACAACAAAGTTTGTGACTTTTGTTAACCTTTTATTTCTGGAGAGGTGTGAGAATAAAATCAGCAAACAAATAAGCAAGAAAATAATAAATAATAGAAGCTATCCAGATAATTCAAATAGGGTGAGAAGATATTACCTGGGAGGGTATTTTAGACTGGGAGGTCAGGAAGCATTGCAGTTCAAGTTAATGTTTAAACTGAGATTTTTATAACAGTGCAGAATATTATTGGTCAGTTGTTTTAAAATAATCATCTGGCAGTTGTGTGAGGAGACTTGACTGCAGAGAGATGAGCAAGCATGAAGGAGGATGGTAATAGGGAAGCTAGAAAAATGGACAGATTTATTTTCAATTTTCCCATGTTCTTTCTCCCAGTATTAATATGACTTCATTTCTTCTCAGTGTTTGAATATTTATCCATCTGTGATTTATTCTGGCATAAGGAGTAAAATAGACATTCGTCTTATGCACATAGGTAGCCTGTTGCCGCAATCCCATTTATTCAATAATGGGAGAATAATTTTAAATATTTTTATATTCATAGTCAAATAAATTTTCCAATACTCTTTGAGGAAGAAATGTATTTAAAAAGTATGGGCAAGGATTCCTCTCCTGGATACATACTCCTGAGAAATTATTGCAAAGATCTATACAAAGATGGCAATGGGGAGTTGAAAGCAACCTGTGTATCCATCTCCAGAAGAATGGATAAATAAAATACAGTAAATCACACTATGAGATGCTGTATAGCAATATCAAACAATAAACCAGATATGTGACATGGATTGGTCCCCAAACAAACCTGAATGAGTAAAGTAGGACAGAGATGGGATTTACAAAACCCTTAATGGAACTGAAAATACACAAACCCACACTATGTTTTACAAGACTGTATCTATGCTGAAGAACATACGGCAAGCACATTACAAATGGTTTCCTTTGAAAGGAGGCAGATGGGATGGGGATTAAGAAATAAGGGACAATCCAAACATGAAATGGGCTTTGTGTTGATGATGATATGTTAACAGTAAGCAATGTAAGGTGCATTCCAATTTCAGACACAACAAATGTAAGAAAGTGTGCCTGAGGCTTAATGAATATAGTAGATATTATAGCTCAATATTATGCTTCAGAAGTTTAATTTAAAATATGAAAGAAGACTGGGGGCAGTGGCTCACTCCTGTAATCCCAGCACTTTGGGAGGCCAAGGCGGGCGAATCACGAGGTCAGGAGATCGAGACCATCCTGGCGAACACGGTGAAATCCCGTCTCTACTAAAAATACCAAAAAAATTAGCCGGGCGTGGTGGTGGGAGTCTGTAGTTCCAGCTGCTCGGGAGGCTGAGGCAGGAGAATGGCATGAGCCCGGGAGGCTGAGGTTAAAGAAGTAGGATAAAGAAAAACATTTAGATCAATGCTACCATACAAATTAAGTATGTTTTAAAAGTTAAAATAATTGGCTGGGCGCGGTGACTCAAGCCTGTAATCCCAGCACTTTGGGAGGCCGAGACGGGCAGATCACGAGGTCAGGAGATCGAGACCATCCTGGCTAACACGGTGAAACCCCGTCTCTACTAAAAAAATACAAAAAATCAGCCGGGCAAGGTGGCGGGTGCCTGTAATCCCAGCTACTCGGGAGGCTGAGGCAGCAGAATGGCTAAACCTGGGAGGCGGAGCTTGCAGTGAGCTGAGATCCAGCCACTGCGCTCCAGCCTGGGCGACAGAGTGAGACTCCGTCTCAAAAAAAAAAAGTTAAAATAATTAAAGTGTAACAGAATATTTAACATATGTGTAGCTACAGTATCTCCATTTAACCTTTGGATATTTCTGCTGTAGTCTACTTGATTCCTGGGCTTTGTTGTTTCCCAATTGTCAAAAGCTTTTGCAGACTCTTATTTTCTAACATTTATCATTAAAATGCCTCCCCCTTTTTTTTTTCCATGTCACTGACACGGTCTTAGTTTCTAAGTCCTGATTGTCTTTCACTTGGATTATTGTCATGGTTTCCTAATTGGTCTCCCAGGGTCCAATCTTGTGAGCGGCTATGATGCCATATGATCTCTCCAAAAGTGAAAATGTGATTATTTAACTCCCTTTCATAAATCCTGGTGATGTTTTTATATAGTTTTAAGGGAATAATCCAAACTGAGCTTGTTTGGTTCATGGCCTTCATTAATTAGACTTTGATTAGGACTCTCCCTTTCCATATTTCACCATTCACCTCCTTCGTCCAGTCATTCCAGCTCTTGGGCTTCCTGTCATTTTACAGAAGAATGTTCATGTCTTCCCTCTTGACTCTTCACTGATGAGTACCCAATCAGTTAAAAACCTCCATGCCTTAAGATGAATAGATTATAGCCACCAGGTTATTTTGCAGCTACTATACATGCTCGTGTCAGACTTTTTCTGTGAAATTGGGTACATGACTACTACTTACATCTATTGGCTTATTTGTTTCCCTACCTTATTGTGAACTTGTTCCAAGCAAGGTCTGCATCTTTCTTTTTTTTTTTTTTTTTTGTGATTACCATTGTCCAGCATGAACCATAATATTGAGTGAAATTTGACAAATATTTATTCAGCAAGGGAAATTCATAATTAGTTTCAATTTTCAATGATAAGTAAAATAAGGTTTCATAATTTTGATAAAAATACTTGTAAAGAGGAATAAAATTATGTGAAACTTCAACTTCATTATAAGCACAAATAAGCACCCAAAATATCATATCCAACCATAGTAAAAATAATAAAACAAAAATATAGACATGATCTAAAACTAATAAGTATGCAAGTAGAAGATAATAAAATTATTTTCACTTGTCAATAATCAAGTGCTGTTGTTAACATTGACAAAATGGTAAGAAAAATTGGGAGAGATATTTATATAGGAAGTAAATTTAATTCATATATAACAAATAAAGCTCATGCCGAATCAAATGTGAAAACTCTGGTGATTTAGTTTTACTTATTGAGTAGTTTGAAGAAATGCACATTATGTTGTATCAGTTTAGAAAAGTAATTTGTAGGAAAAATGATCTGTTTTGAATAATATTAGGAAGGCTGATTCTTTAGTTTTTCTTATGGTGAAACAATCCATGTTTAATGCTTTCTGTGGAGAATTTTAGAAAAAAATAAACTTCTACAATTAACTAGCAAACACTGTGCTGGTGCAAAGTCATGGAATTTTAGTAAGGAAAGGTGTATGAGGAAGTCAAAGGATAACATGTATAGACACCTGCAGCATGGTAAATGTTTTAGCAATTCATGTAATAGGAACCAGAGGTGCCGTGAAGTTCACAAAAAACAGTAGTGCACACCACAGTTGTGGGAGAACACGCAGAGGAAGATGTGGTATAACATCTGAGTTAGATAGAATACAATTTCTAGAATGCATTCTTCATTTTTTAGCATCCTAAAAGTAAATGTGGATAGTTTTCATCAGCTCATATCTCTTGTCGATTTATAATTCAAGAAATATTCATATATTGTTGATATAACCTATAGTTCATATTTAATCTATGCATTAATTATATAGAACCCACCAGTATTTTGAATTAGCTACAAAAACTTTTATTAGAGAATGTTGAGAAATGTACTGCATTATGACAAAAGCTTCATTAAATCTCCATGCTGTCTATTAATATTCAGAGATTATGCTTTCTCAATTAAGCAATACAAAATTTATAAATTTTAATGCAAGTCATCTATCTACGTACAGAAGATAAATATTTATTTGTGTCAGTGCTTAGGAAGGCAATTATTCTTTATGTATAATGGTGCACCTTTGTCAGGCAAATAAGTATTTCCCAGATATGGTATTTGAAATAATACATGCCTTCCCCCAGAGTCTGACCTAAACCATATCCCTCTCCCTCCCACTCTGACACACGTAAATATTACCTGACAATGTTTCATAGGAAGCTCATGAACTAAGCAAGTGTTTAAGCCACTCTTTGTGAAATAAATATTATATTTGTTACTTTGTATATTTTCCACTAATTGCGGTAGTACAGCAGTTTTGAAATGTCACATGTTGTCTTCATTTGTTGATTCTGAAAATGTCTTCTTGTGCCTTATAAACTGTGACTAGGGATACAATGGACTAGGCAATCAGCATACTGACAGGCTGTGACTAAGATAGATGAAATGCCATGATGATTTCATGTCTTCATTAACATATGCTTGTTATTGGTTCCATAGTCTAATTTTATAACTTCACAAGCCAGGCTCTTTCTACATTTAGGTTAGTTGTTTTTAAATTCTAAATGCCTCGGACCCAATTATTTGGTAAGAATTCATAAAATGAAAACTGTTGTTATTTTCTTCTATTTTTAAGCTTGATTAAAAAGAATGCTTCTGTCAGAAATAAAATGGAGAGCTGTCATGCTTTCTCTGTGGGCCTGCAAACATTTAGTTATTTTGTTTACAATGAGTCTCATAAGATTAAAAAATCAAACTGACAGATGATCAATGTCAGATCTACTGAAAGACTACCTGCACAAATGGAATACAAGGTCAAACCTCAAATGGTCACTCAAGCCTTGATCATCATGTGTACATTGTAAAGCATGCCTGCAGTAAACACTTAATGTAAAAGTCACTTTGGTGTGAATATGCCCTTAACATGAATTTCACATTAGCTTGTGAAGAATAGTTTTAAAACATCTAAAGTATGCATGATGAAAGTAGCTATACATCATGATAAATATACACTGAGAATTGACTTTTTAAGCTATGTCATTTTAATTATTAGAGATGGTTAATTATAATAATTTTAAAACTAAGAGAGAAAACATACCTTTTTATCCAAAGTGAATTTATCATTATATGTATAAGTATACACACACACAAACACACAAAGTCATATATGTCAGAATATATGCGAGATAGTAATGCCTCAGAATATATGCAATCTGGCTGCTGTTTGAATTTTTTAACTGTATTATCTTTTCATGCCTTTGGTATCCTAACAAAAACCCGACTAAGCTTATAAAATTCAATGTGGTGTATTTTAAAACTAAAGACATATACTATTCGATAGCTCTTACCTTTATCAGGAGAAACAATATAGATTAAGAATTCTATATTCTAAGTACTCTGGATGATTTTTAATGTTCTTAGAAACATTTTTTGTCAATTTATTTAAGGAGTGCATAAAATAAATTTCAAAGTTTAATATTTTATTTACAATGGCTTAAGTGATCTTTGAATTATTTATCATTATTAAAATAGCATTTCATTTTTAGGATGTGCAACACTCAAGTACCGCCTTACCTTACCAGTGAGATAACTTACATGATACTTTTATGTATGCTATATAATTGAGGACTTGAAGAGGTTTCCATATTCTTAGCTCCCCCTATATTTTCCATAAATTTTCCTTCATTTAATAATCTAGCTTATCAAAAACAGAGAAAGAGGTTTGTAATATTGATAGCAACTAAGAAAATCAAGACTACCATTAAGAACAACCACACAAAATGAGTAAATGTATGTATAAATAGTTTACTCTCAAAATAAATGATTAAAATCAGCTCACAGTTACTAACTTTAAAAATTGTCTAATATGCTTATAGCATATTTATGTAATACAGTTTGAAAACAACGAATCATATTTTAGAATCAGTTTGCATTTTTATCCAACTATGGTAAAATAAATAAAGATGTTTAAATAAATAATATAGAATTTTTTAAACCAGGAGTATGACATTTTTAAATATATCTCTGAGAATTTGCCAGAAAATGTTTAATCAGAGCAGGCATATTGGCTCAGGAACCAGTCAGTCGTTTTGAAGAAGACAACAGAATCTTTAACTTTCATCTCAGTATTCACTACTTCAGGCAGAGGAACTTTTGTTTTGTCTTACAGAATTGCTGAGTAGGAAAGAAACCTATTAGATTAACTTTTATAAATTCTCCTGCCAAAACAAGATAGATCATTCCCTCTAATCCCAGCTGAATTCTGGGATTCCATATGACTTTAGAATAATTATTTTAGACCAAATTTGAGTAAAATGCCCAAGTTGCAGTTAGCTTGTCATTTAACACTATAAATACAGAACCATGTGTGTTTCTTATGTGTTTGAATATTCACAGGATATAGAATAGCCAAATAGCTACTTTGTAATTATGTAACTGTGTATATAGCTTCATACTTGACTACAAAGATAGTTTTCTATAAAAGTCAACAGAAAATCAACTTTTTGACAGAACTATATTACCTGTATGTGCAAGTATTTACAAAATGATATTGTAGAAATAGTTACATATAGATATAACATTGCTAAGGCAGGCAAAGTAAAAAGAATAACAATTATTGACTCCTTGATCTTTAGTAGGCATCAACTTAATATGGCTGTCACCTGACTTCCTCTCCCTTTTTTCTTCACTGACTTCTACCATTCTCCTATTTTCCCACTGAAAACTTTGTATTACATGATATATGAAGAAAAATCAAAAGATTACATTGGATCTCAGGTATATATCAAATTAAAATCCAATAAATGTAGTAGAATTTCTGAGAACACCTGCAGTTTAATAACAGAATTATGTTTTAATTCTACTCTTTACTAGCCATATACCTTCTGAGAGTTTCAGGAAATATTATTAATCCCACTGTAATGTTATTTGTCATAATCTCTCCAAACAAGGGTGACAAATACCATGAGTTGTCTCTTCTAATTTTGCAATCTATATTTAACTTTTCCCAGAGGTTGGTATTTAAAATATTGCACACATAACTCTCTGTTGAAAATTTCTCAGTGGTGCCTAATCATTTAAGAAACAAAGTAGTAGACCCTTATTTCTATATACATGGGCACCTATTTGCCTTTGCATATTATATTTCAATATTAATGAATGATAGGTAGTTTTCTTGTAAAATTTATATTTTTTGCAAATGATTGCCTCTGCTCTCTTTCAACTCTTCCTAAGCTTTCAGGTCTCACCTTAAATTCTCCTTCATTTCGAAAATTTTTATGACTTTATCAGGGAGATTAAGGAATTTTTCTCTCTTATTTAGTCATTATATCAAATTCTATATTTTCAGTAATGATTTTTCTTATGCAATGCTGTCTTTTCTTGAGATTATTAAACACTTTGAAGGAACAAAATGAACGTTTTTCCTTTGTCTTCCCAATCTAACATAGCAGAGCAAACTATTGGTAAATATAAATGGCTAAGGGTTTTACAAAGTTTTCTTTAACAAAAAAAAAGAATAAATTCCACAACAAGCCAGTGGTTTGCCTTGTTGCTAGTTAACATCATTTTGCACAAGTTCATCAATTTGCAGAAGGTGAAATAACCAGTCAGTGTTAGGTCTGGGATTCCAAGTGAGGCGGGCTGACCCCAGAAAATACATTGTTAACTATATTTATAGTTTTAGTTTCCTGAGCCTCTTCTATACTACTGATTACACAAGGGAATCTCTGCTCAGAAATTATAATCAAGAAGGAATAATTTAGTTTAAGTGCAAATATTTGTCGTTTTAAAAATACACCTGAAGACGTTTCTTTTAACAATCACCGAAAACATTAAATTGCATCACAACTTTGAGACAAAATATATATATATATATAATATATATATATGAAGAATCAAATAGCAATATGATTAAACTCTGTAAGTTACTAAATTTAAAAATATTTACATACTAATGTATGCAGAGTGCATATGTATATGTGTGTATGTGTGTGTGTGTGTTTATTTTTAAGATAGAGTTTTGCTCTTCTTGCCCAGACTGGAGTGCAATGGCACAATCTTGGCTCATTGCAACCTCTGCCTCCCGGGTTCAAGCAATTCTTCTGCCTCAACCTCCTGGGTAGCTGAGATTACAGGCATGCACCACCATGCCTGGCTAATTTTGTTATTATACATAATTTTTCAACAATCATGTTCAGTTATAGAACAAAAATTTCAGTCTTTTTATTGATCTTTGATATTGTCTACTTTCTTCATTCTCCTTGTGGGGGTTCTGTATTCATCAGGTGACTATAGCATCAAAATCAGGGCATTCTTAAAAGTAGTAAACACTAAAGTAATTGAAATGAAAATAAAGGTCTAGGACAACACATAGAAACCAGCAATGTACTGTGAAAACTGAGGTGGGTGCTTAGATTATTATTAGATTGATTATTATTATAGATTATTATTAGATTGATTATTATTAGATTGACTATTATTATTGACCATTTCCTCGGTGTCTTATGAGCCATTATTACACGAGACACATAGGATCTTCCATATCTGATTGTATTTACTTCATATCCTTTTTAAAAAATTCAAATGGATTTTCTAAACTCAGATGCATAAAAGCAAGTTCTTACTCCTCCTGTTATCCTTTCCTAATTTTCTCCATCGTTATCTTTATACTTAAAATTCTGTAATTTTCCAAATCTTAATACTTCTCTAATATTAAATATCAAACTAGTGACCTCTGCAGGTTTTATTGTAAAAGTTTTTTTTAATAACCTCGTGTTAAAAATCAGGATGGTACTAGCAAATGTGTCCCTAAAATGCCAAACATCCTCCTTTGTAAATCACCACTGGTACAGTTTTGTTGTAACTATGGCTCAAGACTTGAAAGCAAGCAAGCAAGCAAGAAAGAAAGAAAGAAAGAGCGTTTGCTTTTGAAGGCTGTGTCTCTATCAGAGCTCTCCTACATGTTTTCTTCATTTTTACAAAGTTACAAGCTATATAAACTGTAACTCAAAATTATACAACATAAATTCATTGTAGAATACATATGGAGAAAAATGGAAGAGAAGAGAGAGGAAAAAGGGAGGAAAGAGGGAAAAAAAAACAGAAGTAAGGCTGGAGAGAGAAGAAAAGAAAGAGAAGGAAGGAAAATAGGAAGAAAGGAAGGAACCAATAAAATCTGTTTGACTTCTTCTTATTATTGAGAAATTCGATAGAATGCTTTATATTATTTTCTTGCATAGTGCTAGTTATGAAGACCATTTTACGAAGCTATGTCTCACCTTGTAGTGTATGGTATTTATTTATTTATTTATTTATTTATTTATTTATTTATTTAATAGATGTCTGAGCATCTAGATATCTCAGGAGCCAAGACCATATGAAAGAAGGGATGAAAAACTTACAATGTAATGTTGCGATTGTTATTTCCAAAATTCTAAAAAGTAAAATATAAAGCTTCTCTATGAGTTAAAAATTAGCCTAGACTCTATATCTTTCAAACAAAATATAATGCAAAGCACTGGAAATTGTCTTTCCACCTTTTTTTAAACTTGTAGCAATTTGAAAACATATTTTAAAGAATGACTTTCTTTCTCCAGGACTGGATAGTTCTACATGTTTATAAATATTACGTGTTGTGTTAGAACCAAAAAATTATATTTTTTAGTCTGTTTGTAGTTCCTTACGGAAAACGATTCTTAGAAATGATTAATTGGAAAATTATATTTTTCATTTATATTTATCGTTGTAGTGACATCTTTTACAATTATAATATCACAAGGAAAAATGTATATCCACTTTTTTCAATACCAGGAAACAAGTATGAAAGGATCTTCTTTTAATAAACTAAATACCTCAAATTAATATTTAGTGTTTTCTATGAATTGTTTCAATTTTTTCATATTCTGTTTCTTTTAAATTTTAATTTATTTTTATAGTTTTAGGGAGTACAAGTGTGTTATTATTATATGGCTACATTGCATAGTGGCGAAGTTCACTCCTTCAGTGTAAACGTCACCCAAATACTGTACTTTGTACCCATTGATAATTTCTCATCCATCACTTCCCCGCTTTCCAAGTCTTCTATGCCTATTATTCCACTCTCTATGTTCATGTGTTAGCATTATTTAGCTCTTACTTACAAGTGAAAATATGCAGTATTTGACTTTCTGTCTCTGACTTTGTCACTTGGTATAATGGCCTCCAGTTCCACCTAAAAGACATAATTTTATTATTTTTTTATTCCTGAGTAGTATTGCATGGTCTGTGTTTATGTGTACACATTTTCTTTATCCAGTAATCCATCGATGGACCTTTAAGTTTATTTCATGTCTGCTATTGTGAGAAGTGCTGCAGTAAACATACAAGTGAGGTATATTGTACTGGTGCCAAAACAGAGATACAGACCAATGGAACAGAACGGAGGCCTCAGAAACAACACCACACATTTATAACCATCTGATCTTTGACAAACCTAACAAAAGCAAGACATGGGAAAAAAATTCCCTGTTTAATAAATGGTGTTGGGAAAACTGGCTAGTCATATGCAGAAAGCTGAAACTGGACCCTTTCCTTACACCTTATACAAAAAAATAACTCAAGATGGATTAAAGATTTAAATGGAAGACCTAAAACCATAAATCCCTAGAAGAAAACCTAGGCAATACCATTCAGGACATAGGCATGGGCAAAGACTTCATGACTAAAACACTAAAAGCAATGGCAACAAACGCCAAAAATGACACATGGGATCAAATTAAACTAAAGAGCTTCTGCACGGCTAAAGAAACTATCATCAGAGTGAACAGGCAGTCTACAGAATGGGAGAATATTTTTGTAATCTATCCATCTGACAAAGAGCTAATATCAAGAATATACAAATAACTTAAACAAATTTACAATTAAAAAAAAACCTGTCAAAAAGTGGGCAAAGGATATGAACAGACACTTCTCAAAAGAAGACATTTTTGTGGCCAACAATCATGTGAAAAAAAGCTCATCATCACTGGTCGTTAGTTAAAGGCAAATCAAAACCGTGATGAGATACCATCTTACATCAGTTAGAATGGCGATCATTAAAAAGTCAGGAAACAACAGATGCTGGAGCGGATCTGGAGAAATAGGAACACTTTTACACTGTTGGTGGGAGTGTAAATTAGTTCAACCATTGTGGAAGGCAGTATAGCGATTCCTCAAGGATCTAGATCCAGAAGTACCATTTGACCCAGCAATCCCATTACTGGGTATATACCAAAGGATTATAAATCATTCTACTATGAAGACACATGCACACGTATGTTTATTGCAGCACTATTCACAATAGCAAAGACTTGGAACCAACCCAAATGCCCATCAATGATAGACTGAATTTTAAAAAATGTGGCACGTATACACCATGGAATACTGTGCAACCATAAAAAAAGGATGCGTTCATGTCCTTTTAGGGGACATGTATGAAGCTGGAAAGCATCATTCTCAGCAAACTAACACAAGAACAGAAAACCAAACACCGCATGTTCTCACTCATAAGTGGGAGTTGAACAATGAGAACACGTGGACACAGGGAGGGGAACCTCACACATTGGGGGGCCAGTTGGGGGGTGCGGGGCTAGGGGAGGGATAGCATTAGGAGAAATACCTAATGTCGATGATGGGTTTATAGGTGCAGCAAACCACCATTGCACGTGTATACCTATGTAACAAATCTGCACATTCTGCACATGTATCCCAGAACTTAAAGTATATATAAAATAGTAGATTTTCTAAAGAAAGATCATATAAAGTTGAAAACAGGATGAAGTAGTAAAATACTTACGTTATTATTAAACATATCTATATTCATATGTATCACAGCAACTCAAAATAAAATAGGATAACTTTTTCTACTTTTCAATTTATCTTAATTTTTACACATAATCTTTATCTGTTCATGTTTAGAATCTTTCTACTTAGAGGTTTATTTACTGCTGGAAAAGTGAGGTGGTAATTTATTGCAAAAGGTGGAAAAGTAGGGAGTTATTTGACCTTGATATGTCCCTAGATTATTCCGATTTTTTCTATTGTCATTCACTTCAGCATATGTTATATTTAAAGCTGGAAATTTCCAACTGGACTGTTATGTTTATAGACCCTGAAATATTATCTTGAGTTTATCTTTTTTTCTTGCATATATAACCTTGCATTTTTAGTATGTAATTTTTCAGATAGTGCTGTATTATTTTTAAGTAGTCTCAGTGCTACTGCTCATAAATTATTCAGTTGCATTTTTTATGCTTTAAAGATGTATAAATTGAAATCTGAATATTTCTTGGTTTCAAAAACACAAGAACAACAATGATATGGCTAATGCATCATTTATCACTCATGTGTGAAACTAGTCTAGGTATAAATGTGTGACTAAAGAATATATTATCCCTTTTATTTATATAGAATAATTATACTTCTAATACTTTAAATTAAAAATAACATTTTGTATTCTAATAAAATCTATTTAAATAGCTAATAACATTAAAAAAATCTCCCTTTCAATTTTTCATGTTGTCACCAAGCCCCATCAATTCTAGCTTCCAATGAGTACCTCTTAACTTTTATCATTATCAATACCCAGCTTCAGGTATTCATCATCTCTTACCTCATGTGTTATAATAACCTTTGCATTGGTCCTCTTTGTGTATACAGCACATGGCTACTACTTGCCTATTAGGAAAAAAAATCAGATGGTAGTACTTTCTTGCTTTAAAAACAACACATTACCCAAAGGATAAATAAGAATTCCTTAGAGTGATATTTTAAAAGTTCATTTGTATTTATCTTTCGTTCTGTGGTTTAACAAACATATGAATCCTCCTATCCTCCCCATTTATGTGTGTGCATATGTTGTATATGTGTGTTCATGTATTCGTGTGTGTATGTGTGTGTGCTAGCACAAACACAGAAGCATACACATGCATAACCACATAATCACATCGACTCCACTCTGTAGGTGTCCTTACTGTATGATCAAGGAGCCATCAGAATACCACAAAGAAAATAATAATTACTAAAAAGTTACATTGTAATAAATGGCTTTTGACCTTGATGGAGGACTTAATTTCAGTCTTTTCTGTCCCATATTAGATTTTTCAAGATGCTGAGGTAGACATTAGTATCAATTAAGGGCTCTTAGCATCGTCCTCTGTGGAAGAGCCAGGAAGAACACCAGAGAAAATGTGCTTTGATACAGTGTGAATAAAGACCTCTAGAGATGTCCCTTCAGGTCATTTTAAGTAGAAAAGAAAGGACTCGGTTTTCAGTCTGTTTGTTTGTTTTATACCCGCATCTGGCTATCATTAGATGTAGGGTGACACTGGGAGGAACCTGATCTTTGTCAAGGCAACATTCTTCAGGTAGAACAATTCCTGAAGTTGAGGAAGAGCTGGAAATAATCTCGCAATGCACTTCCAGTAGATAGGGGAATGAGTTTTCCAGTCCTGAAACAGGGTCTGGGAAGCACACCATATGGTCTTCTGTACTTACCTTAGAACAGTGACCAAATATATTTGATATGAATTTAATGTTTAGAATATTAATTTGAGGATTGAAGGCATTAGAATTTTAAAGAGAATATATTGCAACATTGTTGTACCTTCTAGAATGTGAATGACTCATTCATTACATAAAAGATATAGATTACAAAGGAAAATATGAAATTTGGACGTATTAACTGTCTTCTCTCACATATGCATGGAGACACACATTTCGCTGTAACTGAAATAAAAAGAGGTTAAAACATAATAAAAAGAGAATATTAAGGCAAATATGTCAGATGATTAATACTCTTGCAACTGGTATATTGAACAGGGAATGAAGGTTGAACTCTATGTGATATAAATGGGAAAATACTTTAGTTTTCTCCAGACCCTGCCTTCAGTTATACTCTAGTAGATTCTTTTTGCTGAACCCTAAGTCTGTCTATTGGCTTTCCAATCAATTTCAATTAAAAGAAAAATTTTATTATGGTAATTCTGACACATTGAGTCATTAAAATGTCTAGTTTATATAAACAAAACTTCAGTTTGACATCATAGTCATAGCTTCTTTCTTCCCAGCACAGACTTGATTCTTGATTCTAGGTTTAAGAAACAATAGAGGAAGTGAGCAAAGGGATGAGAGAAAAAATGCTGCTGAAATATGGCCATTGATATCTCTATGTGTCCGTCATTCAAATTGAGGTTCTTCTTCAGGTATCGGGCTTGCTGTTTTTTGGAACTGCTACAGGGACTTTGTCCCTACTCACCTGTCTAGTTAGCCCTTATAGAGTGACCCATGTGAAAACATTACTTCCATATCTTATTACCCTCACTCTAACCCTATTATGGATTGGACTACATAAAAATAACAGGAGCCAACCCATTATCCGTATTGTCTCCTCGGGTCATAGAAGTTCTATACATCCTTAGGCTGCCAAGTGATGTAAGAAAACCAAATACTGTCTGTTTTCTTTCATAAGTTGGAGCTAAACGTTGAGTACACGTGGACACAAAGAGGAGAACAACAGACACCGGGGACTACTTGAGGGTGGAGGTTGGGAGGTGGGAAGAGAGTGAAGATTAAAAACAAAAAACAACAGCAGCAAAAAAAAAAAAAAGCCAAAAAACAAAACTACTTATCAGATACTATGCTTATCACCTGAGTGATTAATCTGTACCCCAAAACCCCATGACACACAATGTGCCCATATAACAAACCTACCTATGTACTCCTTAACCTAAAATAAAAGTTGAGTTAAAAAAAAAAAAAAAAAAAAGACACACGTTTAACTTCTGACCCTTGTCTCCTCACCTTACCGTGGGAAGTATCTCAAAACAGACTGTTGCTTTTATACTTCTCCAGTGGAAAGCAGCCCCTAGATTCATATATATTACCAAATTCTCTAGAACACACACAAAAGTGTATCAAAAACTCTCACGCTACACTCCATTTCTGTGCCATATAGTGTCTATACATTTCTGCAGCTCAACAAACATTGTTTGAAAAACAAGGTGCTGGCGGGTGTCCTCTCTGAGTTCTTTTGAATATACTCCCATATTTAGCTTTACAAAAAGCACCCCCCTCTCACCATCTGATGGAGGAAGTGCCAGAACTTTCTTTATAGCCTATTAATTCCCTTCAAATAATCCATTAAAATGTTATTATTTTCTTGTAGAGCTTGGGGAGATAAGAGGATTTGCTATTTTTAACTAAATCCTGCATGACTGTGTCTTGCACCATTCTTTAACATAGCAGAATGTTTGTCTCCTTTGTTTTCAATCCTGGTTTTATCAGAATTTGAAGACAATAAATCATCCCTTATTGTTATCATATTACCTATCCACCAAACAAATTTCTTGTACAAAAATTGATTGGCAAGTATCATGAATTTAATAATTCTGAGGCAATGAATATTAATCCATAGTACACTAAAGAATAAACAGAAACCAAAAGGAAAACCAGCTTTTTCCCCTTTTAACAGTGATGATACCCTTTGCCAAAAGCTATGGTCTGAAATTTGCATTATTGCAAAGAAAATGAAGTAAAAACATAGTATAGTTCATTTGCACTGGATCTATTTAAATTGCTTGGCTTCAACGATATGTGGTTGAGAGAGAGAGTGGATACATTCAGATAGGGTTGGAAACATTGCCTGCGGTTCTGCTGAGTATACGTCCTAGACCCAGTGGAGTGTGGAAGAAAATATGAATCTGCTGCTCTCTCAATCCTTGTCAGTTCCAGCTCATGTCCCTGATACTGTGGGCTTCAGTAAGCACTGAATGTGCTGCTAGTTTTTAAAAACACAGTACTTACCTTAATAAAACATGGACCCTAAATATAAGCCACTACTTCATCTGATATTTCCATCAGGGAATTGTAAACTGTTTCACCATGGAGAAAAAAGTAGTGTTGTTATTTTGAAAGTCAGATTGTGGATCTTCAAAATAGCACCTTTATCAGAAACTGACAAGGATAATTTGCACCTAAGAGTTAAATAGGCAAGCAAACTTTATTCAATATTATTGCAGTAGTAGTTAAGACTACTGCAATAGGGGAGAGACTGAACTCGACACCACTGAAACAAAAGGCAGGAGAGTTTTTAATTGCTGTAGTAACCTAGTACTGTGAAAGACAGATTGTGGATCCTCAAAATGGTACCTTTATCAGAAACTGACAAGGATAATTTTGACTTTAGACTATTTTTCATCAGATGTGCTAACTTTAAAACTAAATTCTAATTAAAATATAATGCTTCTATAAAATATTTTTTGAGAAACAATTTGGCAATTTTTATCATGATTGATAAAAACACATCAAATATATTTGAAATGAATTCACCATGGGTAAAGAAGGTTTGGAAATTTATATTCCCTGTAGTTAATTCAAGACTATGACAGTTTCTAATAACAGTCTCTGTGTAGAGTATTGCCTCTCTTTTATTCAAATCTGAGCATAGTACTCTTCTGCATAAAATGCTTAAATGGCATCACATCATTTACAAATATAGCCTAACTTATTGATAGTGGCCTAAACTTTTCTTTCTGACGTGACCTCATTTATTTTTCCAGGTAATCCTAGCCACTCTCATATGGCATTTGCTGTTCCCTCAAATACTCCATATTAAAGCCATTTTACCTTCTTTTCTTTCTTTTTACTATGTACATGGCCTTTCCTTCTCCTTGTCTGATCAATTTAGCATCACCTCCTGAAACTCTGTATTTGTCTCTGTGCTCTGTCTCTGATTTATTTGAATGTGGTACACAACTAGAAAAATATTTAGCTGCTATTTGGAGCTCCTGGAGAGCATGAATTTACTGTATCTTATAGCTCTTGATCAGAGCATAAGTGATATATATTCGGCAGTCTAGAAAATATATATCACTCTGATATATATTCAGAGTGATATATATTCGGCAGTCTAGAAAAATGTTTGTGGAACACTGTATTAAATAAATTAATATGTGATTGAATAATAAAAATGTTTGTATTTCAAGAAATAAGTATATTTTAATATTTTCAAATTATAATATACCAAATGAACAAACATTTATTATATAAGTATTAACTCTTATATATAAAATTATTTATAACATATGTTAGGATAGCTAAAAGCCTTGGAAGATACAGAAAAGGTTTCCTTTTGGGTCAGAGACAAGATTTGTCTCCTTCCTAATCAGGATAATAAATATTATGTTTTCTTCCCATTCCGTGGCAAAGATTGGTCAGACTTGCTAGGAACCCTCTGATGAAACTGGAGTTTCTTATGCTTATATTTCTCAACGGCGACATAAATAAACTATTACTGCAGCTTCTACCTGAACCACTCTTCACTGCTCCCAAGGGACTTCAGAATTTCAAAGAAAAATTGCACCTGACAGTTAAACAAGGAAACAAACTTTATTTAATATTATCGCAATTGTAGTTAAGACTATTGCAATAGGGGAAAGATTGAACTCAACACCACTGAAACAAAAGGCAATTTTTAATTGCTGGAATAGCCTACTGGAAAAGTATTGAAGACTATTTGTTAGGTAGGGGTCAACGTGATGAGGCTAACTATGTTTGCTGATTGGCACTTACCAAAGTCAGGATCCTACTCTCTTGCGAAGCCTGACAGGTGGAGGCACTATATTTCTTAATGATTACATTTTTAGAAGGATGGCTCTCAAGTTCTTAAGACAAATATACATGAGCTATAAAACTAGCAAGAGGCTCAGAGATGATTTACATCTCAAAGGGCAAAGAAAGAAATATGTAATTGCAAGTTATCAAAAGTAAATGCCCAGGAAGTCAGGGGCCTAAAATAAAATAAAAATAAAAAATAAATCTGTTTAACATTTACTCAAGCTGAGGGGAACATTAAAATTGTCTTGGTCAAAAGACAGGAGAATGATATTTATACTGCCTCTTATGCCATAAGTAATAAGGTCTTTTGTCTCTGGCCCAGGAGTCTCATGCCTTCTGCTAGCATAAAACACATTGTTCATGTCTAAGGGGAAAATTTAAATAAAGGCTTGTAGCCTACCATTGTAATTCAGCTCTGCTATATCATGAAGATCATTAACGCAAAGTAAAAAGCTAATTCCTTTGTTAAATTATCTTCCTCACTCAAGCTTTCCACCGAAATATTAATATTGATTTAATTTCACTTGCATTTTTCTTCAAAGTGTGGTATTATGAAATATATATTTGGTCTTTGACCCCATTTCCTGGAATACAACTCCTAAAATCCTTAGACTCTCCAAAGTCTTTTAATATGCTAATGAGTTGGGTGATGGCTGGTAGCCCCCACAGATGATGACAGTTGGTCGCCAGATAGACCAAGGCTCTATGGACGAATTGGGGCTGAAGGTCAAAATGATCACCGATGGCCAATGGGAGGCAATCTAATGAAACTGAGCCTTCAACCTGTGGATCAGTTGCTACATCGAGGTAGAGTGTGAGAACTGAATTGAGTTAGAGGACGCCGGGCTGGTGTTTCTGGAGAATTGATCACTTCTTTGCTAATAGTGAGAAATCCCCACATATCTCCTATTAGAAGAGAATTGTGAGAATATTTGTTATTAGATCATTTATAAAAGAAAGCTGAAATTGAACTCAGCATATATGTTAGAGTCAATCATAGAGCTAACCTAAACAAATGGCAGTATTTAAACCATATTTATGTTTTTAGTTCTATAATAAAAGAATTTCAAAATATTAGTTTAGCCATATAAATGATTCATTTTTCTTGAATCTTAGAAAACAAAATAAACTAGTTTACTGTCATTAACAGACTTTCAAGTTCTTATGTTATTTTCTTTACTGTAGAATGAATAAAATGCCTATGATGCTTTTAATAAAGTTCAAAACCACCAATTCTTTGCTTTAAAAATTTTTTTTTTTTTTTTTTTTTTTTTGCTATTTTTGAGGTTGAAAACATATAATATGATTATCAGGATCTTATGTAATATTGAAAGTGGTTGGAACTTTCAAATCTAGTTCATATTGCTAAGGAACTTTGAATAATTTTACTTAATTTTCTAGATCTGAAATTAGTATAGATTATCAAGTGTAATCAGTAAGATTAGAAGAGTTTAGTGAAGATACATGACCCTCCTCTTTGAGTCAAAGTCAAACAATGAATTTAACTTCAATGTAACTTATCTTGATTAAGAACATTTGCTGTGTGTGTGTGTGTGTGTGTGTGTGTGAAAATTTAGGTGCTCAAAATATATGTGAATATAAGCTTTCATATAAAGCAATGTCACAAGTTTTATGTACATAATTTTCACCTGGAAGCAATACTTAAAATACAGATTCATGTGTACCATCCAGCGTAGCTCTGATTCAGTAGATCTGGAGATGTTCTTAGATACCAGAGTTTTTATTCTGACTGAAGGCTACTGCCGACCACACTTTGTGAGAAATTGGTAGAAGAAACAAATTGCTATTGTACAACTTGAGATTAATAACATATTACAACATGATCACAGATAAGTCATAAATATTTCAGGATGCAGTTTCCATTACTATACTGTAGTGATTTTCTTGCTTTTAATTTGTCATAACAAGGAATACTTTTTATCATGGTGAAAAAATCTCACGCAACATGAAATATATCGTATTAGCAATGTTTTAGTTATACAGTATAGTGTTGTTCACTATATGTACTTTATTGTAGAAAAGGTTTCTAAAACATTTCCATCTTGTATGACTGAAACTTTGTACTTATTAGACAATAACTCCTCATTTCTCCATTTCTTCAGACTCCGGCAACCAACATTCTACTTTCTGCTTCTGTGAGTTTGACTGTATTTTGGTGACTCATAAAAGTGGAATCATGCAGTATCTGGCCTGGTGATTGGCTTTTTCCACTTAGCATGATGTCCTCAAGTGTCATTTATGTTGTTATAGATGACAGAACTTCCTTCTTTTTTAAAGCTGAATAATATTCTATTTTATACATATACTTACACACACACATGCACACATATACACATATGTGTAACTTTTTAAACATTCATCTGTCAATAGACATTTATGTTTTCATTTCTTGGATTTTGTGAATAATGATGCAATGAGCATGAAAGTGCAAGTATCTTTCCAAGATCCTGCTTTCAGTTACTTTAGATAAGTATGTAGAAGTAGAATTTCTAGATCATAAAGTAGTTCTATTTTTAATTTTTGAGATACCTTCACACTATTTTTTATAGCCCCAACACCATTTTACATTAACACCAAGAGGGGATATGGGTTTCAATGTATTTACATCCTCTCCAATACTGAATTATTTTATGTTTTGTTTTGTTTTGATATCGGCCATCTATAAGAGGGATGAGTTGATATTTCATTGTGGTTTTGATCTGTTTTTTCCTGTTGATTATTGACATTTAGCATTTTTTCATGAACATGTGGGTCATTTGTATTTTTTTTGTTTTGTGTGGTTTTTTTTTTTTTTTTTTTTTTTTTTTGGAGAAATATCTTTCCATGTCCTTTGCCCATTTATAATTGGATAATTTCTTTTTATTCTATCAAGTTTTAGAAGTTCCTCATATATTTGGATATTACTCCTTATTAGACATATGGTTTGCAAATATTGTTTTCTATTCTACAGATTGCCTTTTTACTCTGTTGATTTTTTGCTTTGCTGTGTTGAATTATTTTAATTTGACACAGTCTTACTTGTCTGTTTTTGCTTTTGTTTCCTTTGCTTTTTGTGTCATATTCATAAAATCGTTACCTGCACCAACATTATAAAGCTTTCCACTATGTTTTCCTCTGGGAATTTTAGTTTCATGTCTTATATTTAAGTCTTTATTCTATTTTGAGTTAATTTATGTTTAAGCTGTTATATAAGAATACAATTTTTTTCTATTGCATCTGAATATCTTTGGCATGTGAAAAAAAAAATCAGTTTTTCCCAACACCATTTATTGAAGATACTGATATAATTGTAATGTTTGTCCCCTCCAAATCTCATGTTGAAATGTAATCCCCAATGTTGGAGATAGGGCTTGGTGGGGAATGTTTGTCTCATGGGGGCAGATCCCTCATTAATGGCCATTACTGTAATAATGAGTGACTTCTCACTCGGAGTTCACATGAGATCTGGTTGTTTAAAAGAGCATGGTACCCCGCATCCCCTTGTTCATGCTCTCATCATGTGACAGGCTGGCTCGCTTCCCTTCACAATGATTATAGCTTCCTGAATCCCTCACCAGAAGCAAATGCTGGAGACATGTTTGTACAGCCTGCAGAACCGTGAGCCAACTAACTCTTTGCTTTATAATTACCCAGTCTCCACTATTCCTTTTTAGCAACACAAATAGACTAACACAGATACTATCCTTTCAACATTGTGTGTTGTTGAAGATCAATTGACTATATGTGCACAGGCTTATTTCTGGACCCTCAAATTTGTTTCATTGGTTTATATGTCTGCCTTTATGCCTGTACCGTGTTATTTTGCTTACTGTAGCTTTGTAGTGTGTTTTTAAGTTAGCCCTCTAGCTTTGTTCTTCCATGAAATTATCTGGCTACTGGGGTCCTTTGTGGTTCTTTATGAATTTTAGGATTATTTTGTCTATTTCTGAAAAATAAAATGGCATTGGGATTTTGGTGGGATTGCCTTGACCCTATAGATCGCTTTGGGTGATACTGACATTTTAACAATATTAAGGCTTCCAATATTAATACAGGATATCTTTTCATTTATTTGTGTCTCCTTCAATTTCTTTCATCAGTGTTTTATAGTCATTCATTCCCTTGATTAAGATAATTCCCAAGTATTTTTTTTTCTTCTTTTTGATGTCATTTTTCTTCTTTTGATGTCATTGTAATTGGTATTGTTTTTAACTTATTTTTCAAAATTGTTCTTCGTTAATGTGTAGAAACACAACTGATTGTTGATTTTTTATACTGGAAATTTTCTGAATTCATCTACTAGTTCTAACAGTTTTTATATGGGATCTGTTGTGTTTTCTACATATAAGGTCATATCCTATGTGAATATAATTGATTCTAGCTCTTCCTTTCTGAGTTGGTTGCCGTTTATTTCTTTCTCTTGCCTAGTTTCTCTAGCTAGGACTTCCAGTACTATATTGAATAGAAGTGGTAAGAGTGCATCATTCTTGCCTTATCAGTTATCTTGCCAGAAAAGCTTTCATTTTTTTTTTTTCACCAATGACTATGGTAAAGCTATGAGTTGTACATATTTTGCCTTCATCATGTTGAATTTTTTTTTTCAATTTCTAGGTTATTAAATTGTTTTAATCATAAACTTTGCTGAGTTTTGTCAATTTTTTTCTACATCTATGAAGGTGATCAGGTGGTTTTCACTCTTAATTCTGTAAATGTGCTGTATCATATCAATAGATTTTCATATGTTGAACAGTTCCTTCATCACTGAGAGAAATCCCACTTGGTCATGGCATATGATTCTATTAAGATACTATTTAATTTGGTTTGCTAGGAAATTTCAGAGGATTTTTGCGTCTGTGTTCATCTGGAATATTGGTCTGCAATTTTTTTCTAGTGTTTTTAATCTAGTTTTAATCTCAGAACAAGGCTTGCCTCATAAAATGATGTTGGAAGTATTATCTCCTCTTCAATATTTCAGCAAGTGGAGAAAGATTGACATTAATTCCTCTCTACATATTTGGTACAATTCACCAGTTAAGCATCTAGTCCTAGACTTTATTTCCGTTGAGAGGTTTTGCATATTGATTCAATTTTCTTACTAGATATATGCTTGTTAACTCTTTCTATTTCTTCATAATTTAGTCTAAGTAGGTTGTATGTGTCTAGGAATTGATTCATTTATTTGATGTTATTCAATGTGTAGCTGTATAATTTTTGTAATACTCTTTTATAATCTTAATTTCTGTGGGATCATTTGTAATGTCTCAATTTATAATTTTATTTCAATACTCTCACTTTTTGTCTTAGTCTAGCTGAGGTTTTGCCAATTTTGTTGATATTTCAATAAACCAATTCTTATTTTTGTTGATTTTTAAAATTGTTTTTCTCTTTTCTATTTTATTTGTTTCTGCTCTAATCATTAAAATTCCTTCCTTATGCTAACTTTGGTCTTATTTTGTTCTTCATTTTTTAGTTTCTTATGTCATAAAGTTAGGTTGTTTATTTGAGATACCTTTTCTTTTTTAATGTAGGTATTTATCACAATGAAGTTCTTTCCTAGTGCTGCTTTTGCTGCAGCTCATAAATTTTGGTATGTTATGTTTTCATTTTTGTTTGTCTCAGTACATATTCTGATTTCCCTTGATTTTTGTCTTTGACCCATTGGTAGTGTGTTACTTTTCATATAATTGTAAATTTTCTACTTTTCCTTCTTGTATTGATTTCTATTTTTATTCAGTTGTGTGCAAGAAAGATCCTTGGTGTGATTTCAATCGTTTTAAATTTCTTAAGATTTGTTTTGCAGCCTACAATGTATTCTTACCTGGAGAAGAATATGTACGCTTGAGAATAATGTTTATTCTGCTGGTTTTGTGTAGACTGATTCTATGTATCAGTTGGTTTCAATCAGGCTATAGTGTTGTTCAAGTTCTCTTATTCCTTATTGGTCAATTATCTGGTTTTCTATCCATAATTAAAAGTGGAGTATAGAATTTCCTGCTATTATCATGTTACTCTCTCTCTCTCTCTCTTCAGTTCCGCCTATTTCACTTTACATATTTGGGTGCTATGTGCATAGATATTTGGTATACATTCCTAGTGACTTCACCCTTTTATAATTATAAGATGTTGTTTTTGTTTTATGACAGATTTTGACTTAAATTTTATTTTGTCTGATATAAATATGGCTACCTCTGCCTTCTTTTGCTAACCACTTACATGAAATACCTTTTATTCATCCTTTCATTTTCAACCTATGCACATCCTTAAAGCTAAAGTGAGTCTCTTGTAGGGTACTTACAGTTAAATCATGGTTTTGGTTTTTATCTTAATCTATTTAGCTACTTTATATCTTTTTATTGGGGATTTAGATTTATTTATATTTAAAATAATTATTGATAGAGAAAGACTTATTATTGCCACATTATTCATTGTTTTCTTTCTTTCTTGTAGCTTTTTTGTTCCTCTTTTCCTCTCTTGCAGTCTTTTTTTCCCTTTGATTTTTTTGCTGTCCATGTTTAATTGCTTTCTTATTTTCTTTTGTGTATCTCTTATAGATATTTCTTTGCAGTTATCATGGGGCTTCCATAAAACGTCTTATAACCATCTACTTTAAGCTGATAACATATAATTTCAATTGCATACAAAAAACTTTACGTATCTACTTCCTTCTCCACACATACACTTTCTGTTATTGATGTCACAATTATACTTTCTTATATTGTATATGATTTATCTTAATTATATTTTTATACTAATACTTTAATTATACACCAGAACTAAAAGTGATTCATATGCCACCATTGTAGTATTACAGGATTCTGTATTCATTAAATATTTACCTTTGCTGCCAGCTGTATACTTTCATGTGCTTTTTTTGTTGCTATCTATCATTCTTTTGTTTACAATTGAAGGACTCCATTTGGTATTTTTTTGTAAGGCAAGTATAATTATAAACGATCTCAACTTTTGTTAATCTGGAAATGTCTTTATTTCTTTTTCATTTTTGAAGGAAAGAATGTCTTTATTTCTTTTTCATTTTGAAGGAGAGATTTGTTCCATATGGTAATCTTGGTTGGCAGTTTTATTTATTTATTTCAGCACTTTGAATATGTCATTCCCATTCTAGTCCTTCTGGCCTGCAAGGTTTCTGCTGAGAAATCCTGTGTTAGTTTTATGGAGGTTTTCTTGTATATAATGAGTCACTTTTATTGTGCTGCTTTTTGTTTGTTTGTTTGTTTGTTTGTTTGTTTGACGGAGTCTCACTCTGTCACCCAGCCTGGAGTGCAGTGGTGTGATCTCGGCTCACTGCAATATTGTGCTGCTTTTAAAATCCTCTTTTTGTCTTTTATTTCTGACAATGTGATTACATTGTGTCTTACTGTTGTCTTCTTTGAGTTTATGCCACTGCACTTCTTAAACGTGAATGTTCATTTCCTTACCCCAGTGTGGGAAGTTTTCTGCCATTATTTCTTCCACTAAGAGTTTTACTTCTTTTACTGTTCTCCTAAAACTCTCATAATGTGTATTTGTTCCCTTGATGGAATCACATCAGTCTTTTAGGCTTTCTTCACTCCTCATTCTTTTTCTTTTTGCTTGTCTGGATCATTTCAAAAGTTCTCTGATTTTTTTTCTTCTGCACAATTAAGGCTGTTTTTGAATTCTAGCAAAATATTTAATTTTATAATATTATTCTTTAGTTTCAAAATTTCTGTTTATTTTTATTATTTTTGTACCCCTTGCCTTCCCTACACATCAAGCTCGGGGATTTGCCCCTGCCCAGAACTGGCAAATTGACTTTACTCACATGCCCCAAGTCAGGAAACTAAAATACCTCTGGGTCTAGGTAGACAGTTTCACTGGATGGGTAGAGGCCTTTCCCACAGGGTCTTAAAAGGCCACTGAGGCCATTTCTTCCCTTCTGTAAGACATAATTCCTCAGTTTGGCCTTCCCACTTCTATACAGTCCAATAACGGACTGGCCTTTCTTAGTCAAATCACCCAAGCAGTTTCTCAGGCTCTTGGTATTCAGTGAAACCTTCATACCCCCTACCATCCTCAATCTTCAGGAAAGGTAGAACAGACTAATCGTCTTTTAAAAACACACCTCACCAAGCTCAGCCTCCAGCTTAAAAAGGAGGACTCTGTCAAGGATAGAGCCCAAAAACTCACCAATCAAGCAAGTAATTATGCTGGACTCCCTTGGGCACTCTCTAATTGGATGTCCTGGGTCCTCCCAATTCTTAGTCCTTTAATATCTGTTTTTCTCCTTCTCTTATTCAGAACTTGTGTCTTCCGTTTAGTTTCTGAATTCATACAAAACTGCATCCAGGCTATCACCAATCATTCTATATGACAAATGCTCCTTTTAACAACCCCACAATATCACCTCTTACCACAAAATCTTCCTTCAGCTTGATCTCTCCCACTCCAGGTTCCCACACCACCCCTAATCCTGCTTGGAGCAACCCTGAGAAACATCGCCCATTATCTCTCCATAACACCCCCCAAAATTTTCACCGCCCCAACACTTCAACACTATTTTGTTTTATTTTTCTTATTAATATAAGAAGACAGGAGTGTCAGACCTCTGAATCCAAGCTAAGCCATCGTATCCCCTGTGACCTGCACGTATAAATATGGCCTGAAGCAACTGAAGAATCACAAAAGAAGTGAAAATGGCTGGTTACTGCCTTAACTGATGACATTACCTTGTGAAATTCCTTCTCCTGTCTCAGAAGCTCCCCCACTGAGCACCTTGTGACCCCTGCCCCTACCGGCCAGAGAACAACCCCTTTTGACTGTAATTTTCCACTACCTACACAAATCCTATAAAACAGCCCCACTCCTATCTCCCTTCGTTGACTCTCTTTTCAGACTCATCCTGCCTGCACCCAGGTGATTAAAAACTTTATTGCTCACCCAAAGCCTGTTTGGCGGTCTCTTCAAACAGACACACATGACAATTTTCTGTGTCTATGTTGATATGCTCATTTTATGTATTATTTTCTGTATTCATTGAGTATTCTTTACAATGGTAATTTTGAATTTTTTCTTGAGTAATTCATGTATCTCCATTTCTTTAGGACTTATTTTTGGAGATTTTTTTTTTTTTTTTGATACTCTGCTTGGTTCATATGCCCAACTGTTGGTCACAACAGTTTCCTCATGTACCTTGTTACTTTTTGTTGGGATCCATGCATTTGAAAAGTAGCCCCCTCTCCCACTATTTATGGACTCCAAACAGGAAAAGTTTTTCATGAAATGACCCAGCTACATATTTTGGAGGCCTCTCAAACATTTTCTGTGAATTTGTAAATTCGCAATTAGGGAGATTTTACTCGCTTCCTTTTTTAGAAGCTGAAATTTCCTCCTTCTTGTGGTGTCTCTCTCCACTAATGAAGATCCTTTGATGTTACTGTAAGCCACCCATTTCTTTTTCTCTTCATTGGCCTCAGGCATTTACAGTATGCCAGCTCCTGTTTGTGCCCTGAGACGAGCAAGGAAACAACCAGTTTTTCAGGCAACTCCCACCCCCCACCCCCCACCTCCACCCGCCCCTCCACCCCCCTCCCCCCCACCATCCCCACAAAGTCAGACTATTTGACACACCTTTTATTCTTCCCTTTTCCCCCTGAGGGACAAATTGTCAAGTTGAATCAACCTTTGTCTGCTATACTGTAGGTCCTCTGGAGCTCTTATGTTTCTTTTCAGTATCCTCAAACATCTAGAGTATTCAGATTCCTGTCAGTACCCCAAGTTAGGTAAAACTGTTATGCTGAGCTGGGGAGAAAGATGATGGTAACTGAGTGTGTGCTAGTTCAGAGGTCTGCCTCTGTTTCCATTGGTTTCCTGTCTGACACCCTTTGCTGTCAACACTTCATTCAAATAAGGATTCAAATAAGGAAGAAATCAGTCTCTTAGATAGTGCCCTCCAAATCTGAACATTAGACATATGTTCCAGTCTTCTGTTTCCTCCCCAGGGAGAAGTGAGGAGTTGGGATCTTCTTTCCGATTGCACATTGCTGAGCTAAGGGCAGGGCTTTGGCAAGTGGGTGTCACAAATTTTCCCATCAACTTCAGTGTGGCTGGCATGATACTTAGGTTGTAGGAGTCTCTTGGCTGGTCTCTGGGTTGCTCACAAAGGAGAATGTTTTACATATTGTTGAATTGGTGTCCCTTTTGGAGGAGGGTTTGATACTTATTCAGTTATCTTCCTAACTTCACCCCCCAACAAGGAACAAAATTTATTCCTAGTATTATTGTGTCAAGAAAGCCTGTCAGAATTTTTTTTTTCAATTAGTTATGTGAAATATGACAGTATTTTATATTTGTTTTCTTTTGTTCAAAGTTTATTATTGTTTATTCCTCTTTTTATGTAAACTAATTTGCAGAACACAAGTGTTAGTCAACCAGATTTTAGAACCTTACAAAATAAGATTAGTAGAGAAAAAAATTACTGTAATTTACCAATGTAGTGTTTTTAAAATACAACTCTTTGTTTTCATGTAAAATAAAATAATATCCAAAATAGAAACATTTACAAATTTGATCATTCTGTTTCATGATTGAAACAAGAGTGGAACTGATTTTTATTTAATGATCATACTACCATCTGGCATTTTCAATTTTGTTATCTCCACAGATGCCCTAGGATATGGGAGGCTGGAACAGGAGAAACAGAAAGAAAGTAGACGCATAAAATTAACATATCACATAGCATAAAATCTTAAATTTTAAGTATGCAATTACTACAAGAAGGACTATCTGAAGTTATAATAATCAGACAAATCAATGTTTAACAATATTTGAAAAGACATATTTCTGAAGGCTTTCTACTTTCTTTGTGCTTTAAAAGATGGGTTTTTAAATATGTCTCCGTGAAAATAAATATAGGTGCCATTTATATAAAATGTGTTTTCTCCCCTGTGTGATAGCTATAACTGTGGCCAAGGAAATAAGGATAGTAATTAACTTGCTCTTTTTATGTTAAATAAATGTTTTTAAATATGGAATTATGAAGAGAAAATATTCTAATGTTGAGGGTAAACTGATCATTTGAAATGGCATTTATTTTGGAAAAGAAGAGAAATTACTTCCTAAGATAAGTAGTGGGGCTTTTTTCTTGAAATAGGGACTTACTGTTCGCTCTGATTAGTCTTGAGTTAGCATTCATTATCAATTGTTCAAATTTCTCAGTATCTAGCATGTAATAAGCTATTAACAGAGTTTGGATGATTAACCCTGAAACTGTTAGACTAACATTTCTACTGACTCCATAAAGATGATAGGCATCTGTATCAGTCATGGTCCTGACATGGAACAGTAGCACACAGAGTTTAATATGATATTTCAATGAAATAACTGTTTATAGAAGTGTGAGCAGAGTGAGGAAACCTAAACAGAATGGTAAAATACCTCTTGCCTAGCAACAATGGGAAACCCTTACCACCCCTAAACCCAAAGAGATAAGGGAAACCAAAAGGTCGATCCATGCAAAAGGAGATATGCAACAGAAGTTCTTTGGTTCAATAATCGACTTATAATGAGAGATTGTTTACATTACAAGGAAAGATTAAGAACATAACAAGTAGTTGAACAATAAATAGCATTGAATTAGAAGGCATTGAAACCAGAGGACAGAGACAAATGGTCATTAGATAGAAAGAAGCCAAGTCCTCCATTGAAAGATGATAAAAGGAGAAACAGAAAGATGCAGGGTTAATCTTGTTGTATTTGTTCTAATTTCTCAGGTGAAAGAGTAGCATGTGGGTTACATGTTGGAAAACGATGAGGAGGAGGAGGAGGAGTCAGAGAGTCATGATGGAGACAATAAATCATTTGTATTAGGACTAACTATATGCTATCACAAGTATATGTTATAAACATTATTGTCATCATTTTGCAGGGGAAAAAAACTAAGAGATGGAGAGTTTAACCCATTTTTTCCAGATCATGCCATTCCTGTGTGACAAAGCCATAGTTGACTCGCATACATCCAACTGTGCAGGTGTTAATAACACAGTTTGTACATAATGATAGTAATGAGGGAAACAGCAATTTACAGAAAAAAAGAAACGAGGTGGTCTTGCTGTATTAAGGACTCATTTAATGATGATGACCTTGGATTTAATGTGGCACCGATATGCTTAGCTCTTACATTTCTGGCCTGCAAATCATAGTTGTCTGTGTATAGGTGAAGAGAAGCTGACAGAAACCTTTAAGAAGAGATCAGAGCAACCAGTGAGGGACAGTTGTTGACATCAGGAAGGACAAAGCATTCTCTGGTGATTGGTATTATTTTTCTCTGATTCTAAGCTATACCTAATGTTTCTGGAGGGCCAAAGAGGCCAGAAACCCTACTACAGAAGGGAAATTTCAGTGCTTTATAACCCCTACTGTACAGAAAGTCTGATGCCTTTGCATTGATTTAAGTGTTTTTATATGAATAAATCTTAGGCCTCTAGAAAAGGCAGAGCTCCAAGTCAGATTCATTTTAGCGTGACTGTATCATCTACTTTGTTTATATATAAGGATTCACCAATGAGTCCACACACACATTCATTGTCTGTAGTTCAGAAGCAGGTACCTCAAGAGTGTTGCTTTACCTTGTATGGGTCAAAACAAGTTTTATTGCAAAATGAGAAATCCTCCTATCTGCATGAATGATTATATACCAAGACATTAATAATAAATGTACTTTAGATAAACATCATAACCATACATACTTAAATAAACATCATACATTTAAATTTTCTTAGAATTCATAGTTTATAGCTGTGTAGGTACTAAGTCAACAGTTTGTGTGCTATAGCTATGGGCAACAAATTGCAAAACTTTATTTCCAGGTACAAAATTAGTTAGCAATGGCAGTAATTGCCTACCCCTTTAGTGAAACTAATCATTTTTTCAAAAGCTTAAAGCAGCATAATCTACTGATTTACACTGTGGTTTATTGGCTTCCTGCTAAATAAGGTAACGTGTCAATTAACAGTTTTAAGAAACTAGTGAAAGTGAAGTAATATCTGTTTGCCAATGTCTTCAATGTTTAAAGATATCTTGAAAGGTAAAGTTTATATTTTATGGAAAGGGAGAGAGACAGATATGACTCAATAAAGCTGGTGGAAGAAAATGATTTGAATTTTATATAGTTTTTAATCTCTGTAAAACAGTGGTTTAAAGTAGGGACAAGGAAACTTTCTGATAAAGGGCAGATAATACATTTTTTTTTTTTTTTTTTTTTTGCTTTGTTGGCTGTACAGTCTCTGTTGCAGTGATCCTGTCATTGTAGAGTGAAAGCAATCATAGACACTAAATAAACAAATAGGTGTGGCTGTGATTCAATAAAATCATGTTTACAAAAACAGTTGGCCAGATGGATTTAGTCCAGGAACCACAGTTAGGCAAGGTCCAATATAAAATAATAAGGTGCTAGGTTATTGCCTATTTAATGTGATAATGAAGTACTATTGAAAGATATTTTAGAAAACAGGTTTTCACTTTAAATGAATTGATTTTAGGGTACTTTTAAATACATATGTGAAGAAGCATGTTAATTACAACAGTGATTTCTACTAATCATTGATTCAAGTAAGACTAAGATTCACATTATAAAGACAACACCTAATTAGAAGACAGGAAGGAATATGGTAGCCCAAAATAAAGTGGCCAAAGGGGATCAAAAGAAAGAGCCAAATACGAAACTTATGGAAGAGTTAGAGTGTAAACTATTTCGTGATGAATTGGCTATGTATATTACTTATACTTCTTCAATGGTGCATTTCCTGATATTTCTGTTCATACTTAATGTTTTTAAATTGCTGTTGTATAATACCTATCAACCACTCACCCCATTACCATTGAATATCTTTTCCAACACTTTTTATTCCAAATTTATTGATAAAATTCTGTTTGAACATCAGCATCTTCATATTAGCATATCAGCAAGCTTCTCTTTTGATTTATATCCTTTTATTCATTGATTACATGAATATGTATTGTGATACTGAAATTTAGGAAATATTTTTCTGGGTAGGAGAAATATACCAGTGGAAAAAACCAGCAAAATCCTTGGGCTCAAGGAACTTGCAATCAAGAGGTAGATGAATGAACAGATAATTTCACAGAACAATCATGTTAATACGCTACAAGAGTAATGTGATTGACAATTAACAAAGGTATTGGTGATAAGGATGGAGTTTAAACAACAATTGATTTGGTAGTTGGGAAAGGCCTCTGAAAAGAGGCATCACTAAGTTAAGATCTGAATTATAAGAATATGGCAATGGTGCTAAAATCTAGATCCGAAGCTTTCCAGTCATAGGAAATGGCAAATACAAAGTGTTTCTGCTGGAAATAAACATAAATGTGTTCCAGAAATAGAAAGTTATAGTGAAGCTGAATAAGTGAGAAAGGTAATGGTGTGAATTTAAGTCAGAGCATTAGGCAAGGAACAGATTATATGAGTTTTGTAAACAAAGGTGAGGAATTTAGTTGTATTTTAAGCACAGTGGAAGAATTTGAAGAGTTTTAGCAAAACAGTCACATAATCAGTTTCATGTTTTACAAAAATTGCTCTGGCTACCGTGGAAAAAAATAGAATAAGTAAGAGCAAGAACAGAAGTAGAACAACAAATTAGGAGATAAGGCAGTAGTCAAAGCAAAAGATTAACTCTGTGTTTGCATTTTTAAAATCACTTTCAACAAATCTCTTAACAGGAAATTCTGATTTGTCAGTACGTAGAACTTATCATTTCCAGGCATACATCATACGTATTGATGGAATTTAACAATTCAAATTTTTTTTAATTTTTTACATTGGGTGGCAATTTAGATTTATGTTTCTATTTTTTATATATTTTTATTTTTATGTATTTTTACTTATTTTTAATTTTTATTATTTTTATGCATTTTTAAGGGTATTTATCCTTAATCTTTCTTAGCCTAATAAAATAAAACAAAAATAACAGAAAAAGAACCTTTTTTATTCTATGATTCTAGAATAAGATGTCTATAGGATGTCTATAGGATTCACATATGGTTTCTGTAGTCTCATGAACCCAGCAACTCTATATTTTAGAATTTTTTCATATGTCAGAGAAAAATCACAATTTAAATTCTCAAATATTATATTTAATCAATATCTGTAGAACACAATGAAGAATATTAATTTCTATTAATAATATTCTTAATATTCTATTAAGAGTATCAGTATTGACAACCACGACTTCCTATTTAGTACAACCACATAATATTTATTACCCGACAGGTACAAACTTTAGTTATGCTAACATTTAATTACTACAGTACTTAGCAATTTAAATATGCTATGTAAAGCATATGTATAATTATCTCCATTTTAAAATTGAGAAAATTGAGACAAGAGATTTTTAGACTTGTTGGAGAACACAGCAAATAAGAAATGGAGATGGGAGTCAATACAGATTATTCTGGTTCCAAAGTCCCTGTTTTTAACTACTATTGCTTCTACATTACTATAAAATAATAAGTAAATATTGGCCAATGTGTCTATGGATATTTTATGAGAATAATGTTTGACAACCTATTATATAGCTTGGAGTAGTGATTTCTTATATTTTTACACACACATACTATTCCTTTTTGGCTTGGTATGATGGAATCTTAGCTTTAGGGAAATGAAAATGACAACAATGACCTAGTTTTAAAGAAACATAAATCTAAATTACCACCCAATGTTAAAAAGAAAAAAAAAAAAAGATTTGAATTGTTAACTTAAATTCCATCAATATGTATGCCTGGAGATGGTAAGTTCTATGTACTGGCAAATCAGAACTTCCTTTGAAAACTGGAAAAAATATTACCATGTTTTGAATTGGAAACCATCAAGCACAAGAGAGAAGTCTGACACAAATAACTGGAGTGTATATGATTTATGAAGAAATAACCCACACTATTATTGTTATTTGTATCTTAAAAAGAGAAAATTTACGAAGTTTATCCATACTTATCTTATTTAGAGATTTATTTATCATGGTTATGTAAATTTAGATCTGGTGGTTAATTATTTCAGTTAAAAAGTACAGATCCCAAAGTTTTGTTTCATTCTCTAAATCTTTTATACAAATCATAAAGATAAGAATGGAATATTATTAACAAATATATTAATTGCTCACTGGACACCTTTACACGTTTTTATAACTATGTATTAGGAGACAGCATATTTACAAATATACACAATTTTCATAATATAACATCAAGGATAGCTAAGTAGCATAGACTGAATATTTAGTACATGCCATGCATGATGTTAAGCAATGTTTCTGCTATAATTCTCATAAAACCTTGTGCTATTTTTAAGAAAATAATCTAATTTTACTGTGTAGGAATTCATAGTTTCCCACAGTTTACTGGCCATTTCTTGAGGGGTCACAGCTATTATGAAACAAAGATAAATTGAAACTCAGGCCTTTAGCACCTTCATCTTAAGACTGAGGTTTAAGAGACAAAGGAAGAAAGAAAGTATACTTCCTAGTGCAATTATGTGAGGGATTTAAGAACATCTTGTAGCACAAATAAGACTGCCTTTTCTATCCTTCAGTTCTCATACCTTAACTTCTTATGGATTTTTGATATTTGAAGTTAAGACATCATGACTTGTATGTCCCTAGTTAAAACTGAACTATAACCACAGACCTATTCCATTAATTTTAGATTGGAAAAATTTCTCTCAATGTCTCTATGAAGATTTCCCTCAAAGAAAGCTGATATCTAAGATCACACCACTGAAGGAGGAAACTGGGTATATTTGACTGCAGAAAAGGTTAGCCTGGATTATTAAGAGCTGTTTTCCTGATGGGCAGATCACAGAGACAGAATTGCCATGTCCCATCTTGTCACAGACCTTTTGCCATCGACTGGGATGAGAATATTGAAAACTGAAGGGACAAAACAGAAAGCACAAATTCTTTTAACCTCAATATTTTGCCTATTAAATAGGTGATCAGATATCTTAGTTTGTCTAAGTTTTGCACCTGTTGTCACATCACAATTATTAAAAGGATCTCTGTTTACTCCCTCTGAAAGAAATCATATGAAAACAAATTATTATCATACCTGTTTAATTGTGAGCATATTAAAAATGAGTAACTTCCCTAGGTGAAATAATTTATAAGTGGAGAAATTTCATATTGAACCCAGAGAATCCTTCTCCTCTGCCCACTATCCTCTCTAGCAACTTTCTCTTGTGTAATAAGTGCTTATTAATGCCATTGTCTTCTTTTCTCTATCAAATTATATTTCCCTCTGACCCCTCTCAGACAATACTTCTTTTGTAACTCCTCTCTTCAACTTTCTTTAATATGTTTGCTTTACTTAGCTATCATATTAAAATATTCACAGCAGTAAAAATGCATTGTCTGAAGTTATCCATGGGTTTTGTATGCTGGATTGATGTTCTTCTTTCCTTTACTCCCTTCATTTCCATAGCACTCCTTGAACCCCAGTAACGCACGTTCATCTCAGTCTGCCCTTTCTTCTGTGTGCATGATGTACTTTTGCCCATACCATTTGAGACTGAACCTTTGGTGAAGATTGCCACTTTCTGGTTCTTTTATTACTAGTAGTCTGTTTTTCTAATTTTGGTTGAAATATATACAAATGTATGGACTGGACGGTGGCTCATGCCCGTAATCCCAGCACTTTGGAAGGCCAAGGTGGGCGGATCATGAGGTCAGGAGATCGAGACCATGCTAACACGGTGAAACCCTGTCTCTACTAAAAATACAAAAAATCAGCTGGGTGTGCTGGCGGGCGCCTGTAGTCCCAGCTACCTGGGAGGCTGAGGAAGGGGAATGGCGTGAACCCGGGAGGCGGAGCTTGCAGTGAGCTGAGATTGCGCCACTGCACTCCAGCCTGGGCGAGAGAGTGAGACTCCGTCTCAAAAATAAATAAATAAATAAATAAAACTAAAAATAAAAAATAGTAATAATAAATTAATAAATAAATAAAGATCTTATCTACTAATGATGTGTCTACATAAGTTTAACTTGCTTTTGTACTATGATCCAAACCATGACAGATGCATTTCAAAGCTATCTTTCTGCCCACTTTGACCAATCAACCCATTTGGTTTCCCTGATGCCTCCAGTAAGGATAAGTCCAAGATGGTATATTCTCATTATATTTGCTAGTGACAATTCCTTTCTTTAAGTTTCTTTTCCTATCTCTCGACTATATTTAGTTTTGCTAATTACCCCCCCCCCCCCCCCCCCCCCCCCCCCCCCCGCCTTTTGGAAATGGGACTACAGCCTGATGAAACTGTACTCTTATTTTTCTATGGTGTCTCCTGTGGTCCTATTCAAATTCATGGCTCTAACAATCTTTCTAAGGGTTTGACTCCTGAGTCATATACTCTTAGAACTAGTTTCTCTGCTGAGCAACATTTCCAAATCTCTTCCTGTTCCTAGATACCTAAACATAGAGATACTTCTAAACTAGCATGAATTTTTAGAGTATCTAATCGCTGGAAAGAATATGCCTTCCTAACATGAAATTGATAAACAATGGCAACTGTAGAGTGCATAAAAGAGCATAAGAAACATTGTGATTATCCCCGTATGATTACTTTGCTGCTTCAAGAAAGAAGCTACTGCTTCAAGAAAGAAGCTGCTGCTGCTTTGAGTTATCAACAATAGTTTTAAAGTATTATTTTCAAATATGTTTCTGATATTTTAGGAACCCTCCCTCTAAACCCTAACACATGCTTAGCCTAACCATCATTACATTTTAGAGTAGATTCATTTTTTTCTTATGTATCCCATTTTGGGTATTATAGTGCCAATATTCTAGTTTACCAGAAGTAAAATTTTATTAAGTTGATCTAAATCATCACATTTTATAACAACCTTGACCAACTTCTTATTTTTCTTCCAACTTCCCTTTTATTTTTTCTCTATAATATTGTTTCACATTCCAGATAATCCTAGCAGATATTAAAGATAAACCTTAAAATTGTAGTGTTTATAACAGAGCATGTAGCCATTTCAACACTGAGGTTCTTGACATGCTGCCTTCTTCAATACAAGGTTTCCATATCCACCCTGAGCAAGGATTATTGAGCTGAAAGATGGGGCAAAAGATGTGGAGCGCTCATTTATTGAGGAGAAATTCCATTTACAAACAATTTTATGGTAGATTAAAATAAAGCAAATACTAATTCCAACTGTATAAGTATGTAACAATACAAAATAGATTGTTCTAAATTCTTTTTTTTTTTTAATTTAACAATGATGTCTCCCTTGCCTTTGAGAGAAAATATTGCATTGCAAAGCTGATGGGTGTTTGAGTGAAAAAATATATATCAAGCTCATCCTTAATGTAACCTGGTGATCATACTTTGGCTGATAAGAGATTGGACATTAGCTTGGAGATGAGCCATTTTATTAAGCCACAGTGACCTCCTCTCTTCACTAAATTTGAATGGAAGATAAACTTCTTCCAGAAATTAAGTGGTAAATTTTGGGAATGTTGAGAATCGGTATCTTTTATCTTTTTATTCTGTTGTTAGATATGTATGATGGGTTGCAAATAATTTATTTACTTTTGTCTTTTTTTATCCTTAATCTTTACTTCAAGGAAGTCTAGAAATCTGGTCCAACACTGTGACCAGGAAAAAAGTAAAATGAGTGTGGTGAATTTACATCCAGTTTCTTCCCTACTGTCTCATCTCTGGTGATTATTAACTTTTCGTTAGCTGTAGCCTTTTAAAGTAGCCTCCTTCTTGCCTTTCCATCCTTTCATTATGCTTCCATTCAAAACTAACACAGAAAGATCCTGTACACATAACTAGGAATTCAGAGTTTTATAAATCAGCCTAATATGCATTTTACAAGAGTAGCTGCCATTTCGTATTCTATTCTCTACCAAACCAGACTGTGTATTGTTCCTTGTGCAGGCAAAGATTTTTACCATCTTCATACATTTGCTCATATAATTCCAAAACTACTTGGAAGAAGTGGTACAAATGACCACTCATAAAATCATCCCAAAGTTCCAGGTAGGATTTGCCTTATCCTCCTTTCTGTTCACATAGCAATATGTCTGTAGCTAAATTAAATGCAATTCCTTTCTCTTCCATGGAAATGAAAGCCAAGAATATCGTATTCATTCAAAATTGTATTATTATTGGAGCCTAAGTGACTTTATTTATATGTTTATTATCATGAGCTAAATAGGAAAATACTTTGTAAGTTATAAAGTTCTGTGAAAATATTTTGACATTGTAGTATAGCCTTGTACAAATTTACTCTGTTTAAATTTATATAATCTTTTTAAGCCTCAGTTCCCTCAAGATGTGTATAATAATGGTCACTACCTGGAAGGGGTATAGAACAAAGCAAAAACAAAACAAAAACAAACACCAAACAAAAATTTTCTTGCTTCTGATACAGCCTAGAAGAAGTTCTCAAAAGATGCTTACTGTTGTAATTAATATTTTGCTGTCTCATATATGGTGGTTATATCAACCTAAGTATCATTCTCTGGAGGTGAGATATATTCCCTAGGTCTCAGAAAGGATCTAAACATTCCTTTGGTAGGGAAGATCATCTTTCCACTAATATCACTTTCTGAATACATTCTGGAAAGTGCTTAGGAGCTGCAGAAAAACAAATAAAAGACTACCTACTTATAGACCGAGTTATTTTGAGAATTTAGCGTTTAAGCTCTATAGACTGTATTTACAGCTATTTCAAGGTACAATTTGTATTATTAAATATCACTTTTATTATCATCATTATCATAATAATCATGGTCACACTAGTGCTACGTAGTAGAGTATTAAAGCAATTACATAAGAGTAGTGTGTTACAAAGCAATAAAAGAAAGACACTATGAGTCCTAAGGTGCTTTCTAATTGACTCTTTCAATTTTGAAATACAATTACAGGTTTACAAAGCTTCACATGCAAATAAAATGAATTATCAAGAAATTAAGATGATCATAGTACCAGAAACTTAATATATCAATTTTCCATAAACATTGCATACATCTGTTATTTCATGTTATATTCAAACATAATAGGATACTAAAAATATATAAATGTGTGTGAATGTGTTTGTGTGAGTATACATATATTTCCCTTACCATAGAAGAACATCTTTTTTTTCCCAAAAATGTAGAATTCAGGAAATTTACAGTACATATGGATATCTGTCTTTACATGTTCAATTGTTTGTCCTTACAGGTTTCAAAAAGGCATATAGTTATATAAATTTAAGATTAAAATAAAGAGCCATGAAACACTTTTCCACTCCTCACCTATGACTAAGTGCTACATGAGAAACTATCCCCTCATCATATTTCATTTATTTTAAGGTTTATAAATTAAATAAATACAGGAGAAAAGCAGAAGCTTAAAAGGAGAGATAGTACATGCAATGGTATACCAAAGAAGAGATAATAGTTTAAGATTATGGATTCATACTTAAAACAAGGGATCACTAAATTTCCAAAAGGAAAATAGTATTTATTCCCTAATTCTCACTAACCCTGTGCAGGACCAGCTTCATGATTTTTTACATTTGCACAGGACTCAGTGCTTAGAAGGTTCTTGCTGTTGGTTTCATGCTCTTTTGGTACCATTTTAAAATTCTGAATAATTTTTTAATAAGCAGTCCTTTATCTTCATTTTGCAGTATACCCTGCCATTTGTATAGCCAGTCCTGTCCCCAACTATAGTAGAAACCAGTTTATGTACTAGTCAGTTCACAAAAATTTCTCTAAACTCATGAACACCCTCCATACTTAGGGGTGGACTTTCAAGAGCTGTTATCTGCAATTCTGACTTCTTGACTACAATAATTTGATTAGTCATAATCTTGTGTGAATTATTTTATTAACCACTTAAAAATGAAATAAAATATACTCTTCGTTGTATAGTAATGGAATTCTGTATATAGAATAATAAATAAAATATTAATTAGTAAGTTCATAAAATTAGTAAATTTGAAAATTCTACTCTGTCTCAAAAAAAAAAAAAAAAAAAGAAACAGGAAGCATAGCAGCTAAGAAGACAGCAAAACATTTTCTCATAGTACATGAATTTAAGGATATTTGTTATCTCCTATAAGTCAGTATTTCCAGTTCTCCTAGTGATTCTTTTAACTTTTATCAGCTCAGGTGTTTCTAAAACTTGACCAGGAACAGTATATGTACACCAGTAGTGAATTCAACAGTGTCATAAGTTTTATGAATCTTGATGGAAATCTGAGTTTGGTCTCAATCATTGAAATCACAAAAGGCAGAGATTTAGCACAGGATTCCTTATTTTATATTCCAATATTTTACTTTCTAGTATATTTTCTTATAGTTTTCCTTCATAAAGTGCTTAATATGTGAGTGGCATGTAGTTGTATTTCAGATAAACTTGTATTGCCAGATAGTACTCCTTCACAATAAAAACTGTTGAAAACAAAGTTTCCTTTTGTTAATCCTGGAAAAAAATACTGAATATAATATATGTTGTATGTGGCAGAGCAAATAATAAAGGAAGTTAAAAAAGTTATCTGCAATACTTTATTTTCTCCTTAAAAATAAAAATCTAAAGGAACATTTTCAAGTTGTTCCAGTATATTGATAGGTAAGGCTATAAATTAAAGAAATCAAGAGAGATTTAAATTAACTACAAAAACAATAGGATCTAGATAAACTAAGAGTGAAATAAAGCTGCACCCATGTGATCTTCATAAAGAGAAAAAGAAAAAGATTCTGGGGAGTGTGAGAATAAAGCTAAACAAACTTCTAGACCTTTCATTTAAAAAAAAAGAAAAGAAAAGGCTTAAAGAATTTTTATAATGCTTGCTATATGAGATACAATGTATTCTTTCCTTTATCCCTATCCCAAGACAATATCTGTAAACACAATATGATTTGCCAATGTGCTTAGAGTTGGGTTAGTGTTGGAATTGTCAAGTAGGTAGGTGGAGATGCTCCATATTAAGTTAGGAAAGGCTGCAGTTCAATTCCATATATATTTCATATGTATCATAATTTAAAATTTAATTTTACTCATTTCCTTCTGGGCAATGTTTTACTTTTAAGCATGTTTCCATTAAGGAAACATTAAATTCTAAATATATTGAATATCTATGTAGATTGATCACTCAAAATATAATCAAGTTAGTCATAGTTATCATTATTCATAGTTCTTAGGGAGTTTATTATTTTAACTATATTTTACTAATCTAAGTTTTTAAAAAATAAACTTTTCATTTTATAATAGTTTTAAGTTTATGGAAGACTTGCAGGAATATTAGTCTTCTCTTAAATTTCACACCTAGTTTCCCCATGATACTTCTGTTCCAACTAATGAACTGATATTGATACATTATTATTAACAAAAATCCATACAGTTTTCAGATTTTATAGCTTTTATGTCATTTCATTTTTCCGTTATAGGGTCCTATATAGGACGTTATTTTGCATTTGGTGGTCATATCTCCTTGAGCTCACATATACTGTGATAGTTTCTCAGATTTTCCTTGGTTTTGATAATACAGGCGTATCTCATAGGTATTGTGAGTTCAGTTCCAGACAATCTCAATAAAGTGAATCACACAAGCTATTTGGTTTCCTAGCACATATAAAGATTATGCTTACACTATACTGTAATCTATTAATTGTGCAATAACATTATGCCTAAAAATCAATGTGTATATCTTAAATTAAAAATGCTTTATTGCTAAAAAATTCTAATGATCATCTGACTCTCCAGCAAGTTATGATGTTTGTGCTGGTGGAGGATCTTGCCTCAATATTGGCTTTTGCTGACTGATGAAGGAAGGTTGGGATATCTTTGACAATTTCTTAAAATAAGACATCAACAAAGTTTGATACATCAATTAACTTCCTTTCATGAAAGATTTTTCTGTAGCACGGAATGCTATTTGATAACATTTTACCCATGTAGAACTTCTTTCCAAATTAGAGTCAGTCCTCTCAAACCCTGCCACTGCTTTCTCAACTAAGTTTATGTAATATGCTAAATCCCTGTTATTTCAATGCTGTTCACAGCATCTTCACCAGGAATAGATTACATCTCAAGAAACCACGTTATTTGCTCGTCCATAAAAAGCAATTCTCATCTCTTCAAGTTTGATCATGAGACTACAGCAATTCAGTCACATCTTTCAGCTCCACTCCCACTTCTAGTTCTTTTGCTATTTCTACCACATCTGCAGTTACTCCCTGCATTCAAGTCTTGGATCCTCAATATCATTTATGAAACTTGGAATCAACTTTTTCCAAACTCCTATTAATGTTGATATGTTGACCTCCTACCATGAAACACTAATGTTCTTAATGGAATTTAGAATGGTGAATATTTTCCAGAAGATTTTAAATTTACTTTGCCCAGATCCCTCAGAGAAATCACAATCTACTGCATCTGTAGCCTTATGAAATTTATTTCTTAAACAATAAGATTTGAAAGTAAAAATTACTCCTCAATCCATGGACTACAGAAAGATATTTTGTTAGCAGACATGAAAGCAACATGAATCTCCATTGTATAGCTCTATTAGAACCCTTGATTGACCAGGTGCATTATCTATAAGTAGTAATATTTTGAAACAAATCTTTTCCTGAGCAGTATGTCTCAAGAGTGGGCTTAACATAGTCAGTAAATCATGCTGTAAACCGAAGTGCTATCATTGAGGCTTTGTTCTTCCATTTCTAGAGGTCAGGCAGAGTAGATTGAACATTATTCTTACAGGGCCTAGAATGTTCAAAATAGTAAATGAGATTTGGTTTCAACTTCAAAGTCACCAGCTACATTAGCCTCTAACAAGAAAGTCAGCCTGTCCTTTGAAGCTGGGAAACCAGACATTGACTTCTGTTCTCTAGCTATGAAATTCCTATTTGGATCTTCTCATACATATAAAACTGTTTATTTTCCATTGAAAATCCATTGTTCATCTTAGTCATCTTCATCAATTATCTTAGCTAGATCTTCTGAATAACTTGCTACAGCTTCTACATTAGCACTTGCTGCTCTACTTTGCAGTTTTATATTATAGGGATGACTCCTTTCCTTAAACCTCATGAACAAACATCTGCTAGTTTCAAACTTTTCTTCTGTGACTTCCTCGTCTCTCTGTCTTCACGGAATTGAAGAGAGTTAGGACCTTGCTGTGGATTAAACTTTGGCTTGGTCAAATGTTTTTGTTGGTTTTATCATCTATCCAGGTCACTCAAAGTTTCCGCGTATCAGCTATAAGCCTGTTTTTATCATTCGTATGTTCACTGAAATAGCACTTGTAATTTCCCTCACAAACTTCCCCTTTGCATTCATAACTTGGTTAACTGTTTGGTGCAAGAGGCCTGGCTTTCAACCTCTCTCAGCTTTCAACCTGCTTTCCTCACTAAGCATAATCATTTCTAGCTTTTGATTTTAAATGAGAGATGTGCTACTCTTCCTTTCACTTGAAGATTTAAAGGCTATTGTAGAGTTTCTAATTGGCATAATTTCAATATTGTTGTTTCTCAAAGAATAGAGGGACTGAGGAGACGAGGAGGAAAGAGGTAATCGCCAGTGGGTGGAGCAGTCAGAACACATACATTTGTTGATTAAGTTTGCGATCTTAAATGGGCACAGGTTGTGGTGCCCCAAAACAATTACAGTGGTAACACTAAAGATCATTAATCACGTTAACAGATATAGTAATGAAAAAGTCTGAAATATGGTGAGAATTACGAAAATGTGACCTAGGGACACGAAGTGAGCACATGGTGTTGGAAAAACGACACCAATGAACTTCTTTCAAAATTAGAGTCAATCTTCTCAAACCCTGTGACTGCTTTCTTAACTAAGTTTATGTAATATGCTAAATCCCTGTTATTTCAAAGCTGTTCACAGCATCTTCGCCAGGAACAGATTACGTCTCAAGAAACCACGTTATTTGTTCATCCATAAAAAGCAACTCTCATCTCTCTAAGTTTGATCATGAGATTGCAGCAATTCAGTCACATCTTGCTGGACACAGTTACCACAACCCTTCAATTTGTTAAAAAACAAACACACACACACACACACACACACACACACACACACACACACAAAACACAGCATCAGCAAAGCACAATAAAACAAAGTAGGCCTATTTTAAAAGTGTTGAGGAACATGATGAGATATTTTATGAAAAATCCTTAAGTCTGGGTTTTTCTGATGTTTTTCTCATGACTAGACAGAGTTTATCTATTTCAAGGAAAATAAACAAAGAGGTAAAGTGCCATTTTCATTGTACTATTTCAAGGGGATACACTATCAACATATATTTATATACTATAAACAACAACTTATTAATGATGTTAACCATGATTAACTCACTAAAGCAGTATTTTCCAGGTATCTTGATTGTACAGATGTTATTTTTCCCCTCATTTTCATACTATATTCTTTAGAAGGAAGTCACTATATGCATCTCATACTTAAGTGGTGAGCAGTTATGTTGTATCTACTTGATGGGGGAGTATTTAAATAAATTATTGAGAATTCTCTATAAATTATTTGGAATTTTTCTAATAATGAGTTTTCAACATCATGCAGAAACTTATCTCTAAATCCAATTTCATTTGTATTACACAAAATTAATAATACATTTTAATTATAAAAAATACATTGAATTACTACAAATTCCTATTATGAATAGAAAACTAATTCTTATGAAGATACTTTATTCCTGCTCTAAAATCTTGGACACTTTTTTTTTTTGTAATGAATGGCCCAGACTCTTCAGGAAGACAAACACATTGTAAATTGGACATATTTCCATATGTCCAATTCCATATGTCAAAAACGGGTAAACTTTGACTTACCCGTTTTAGAATATCTTTGAAAAACAAATAACCATAGTTCTATATAGTAAAATTAATGAGCTGGTCTCTGGTGCTACTTTGTGTCTGTCTGTGATATGGTCCTAAATCATTTCTTTTGGCGATCTCATTTTTGTCAGGTAATTCTCAGGAAAAAATTTAGTTCTTTTTCCCTTTTATTGAGCATTTCTTGACTCAATTCAGTGAACAATACTTGTGAGAACAGAACTGAGTGACCTTTTTAATGGACTCTCACCTCGTATAGAGATATCTCTATAACCCTTTGACATGCAGTACTATATAGCTCAGAATCTTTAACACTTTTGATATAATTTCTAATATCTATCAGTTTTGAGGAAAACCAAATTTAAACCTTACAGTGGCAGGTCAAAAACTGGGAAGTCATCACCTCAGATGCTGGAAAAGAAGTTTCCTCAAGAGTAAATAAGATAATGGTCCATTTATTAACCATTTCGAAAAATCTTTAGGTTTTCAAAGAATAACATCCAAGCCCAAGAGTTGTGTTTCCCTCTCCTACAGGATTTCTTATATACAATATTATTTATTCCAAGTAATAAAATAAGCCAATTACAGAAGCTCAGGTCTATGAGTAACTATTACAGAAAGGCAAAGGAAAGTGACACATACACTGTGAATTCATAGGCTATCTCTGGCTGAAATAGTTTCATGCTGCCTTTTTTAACAGAAACTCTCATACTTTGAGAAAATTGTTTTGAGAACTAATAAATAATGAAAGGGGCAAAGTCGAGGGGTTGTCTTGTTAATTTATGACTAACTCTGAAGTACTTAGTGGGCATGCTAAAAACAAAAATAAGTATAAATACTTCTAATAATTCTATAATTTTTATATCAATGAAACTTAATTGTCTTCAATATGAAGGACTGTCAGATATCCATGGCAAGAAATGAAAATGGCAGCTCAGGTTGTGGTGGCTGTGTTGACCTAAAAAGTGAGGTTGTGGTGGCTGTGTTGACCTAAAAAGTGAGAGCAGAAGGTACAGACATATTTTTGTTTCTGGAACTTGCCCTCCTATGTCCTTATAGACGACACAAAGGATGTGAGCTGTAGAAGACAGTTGGACTTTGCCAATGCAGTAAACCTGCTAGTAACTGGTTATTTCCTAAAAAGCTCTTCTAAGAGGAAATAAGGTTCTCTAAAGTCACCACTCTTCAGCTATGTCAAAAATCTGATTCTATTTGCCTGTCCTTGAGATACAGTGCTGAACATAAACAGATCCTGGAATGGGAGAGATGACAAACCAGTGCCGTACAACATGGTGTTGCTGTAAATCTAGAAGCCTTATATAAGTCAGAATTAAGCCCCCAAATCAGTTTAAATGTTGTGAATATGGCAGTGATATGATATCTGACCTGAAGTGGGTGCCTGTATAAAATTAAATGGGTTCTGAAATTTAATTGTCTCAGTGGCACCAGTATTCTAATGGGGCTCTGAAATCAGTGTATATCAAAGCTAGTTCTAGGCAAAATTGTTTGGTGGCAATTTTATCTTAATTGTTAGTTTATATCTCTAGATTCATTCTTTTTATCAAGTTATTTAATAATTCGGTCCCCCTTACATATAAAGCATGCCCATCCTGGGTGTGTTTGACCAATTATTTGTTCTTTTCTTGCTGTGCTCTGTGTAACAGGAGCGATAATCTTGTATTTTCCGGGCAACTCTGTCATCTACTTCTAGGTAGTTTAGGACAAAGGTAGGCACAGATAAAAAATAATTGAAGAAATAGAAAACACAGGGTAGTTCTCTCTCCCTCTCCCTTTCTCTCTGAATTGGGTAGTGTCCAGAATCTGTGTATCCTTTGTAGCTCCCACTTTTTCAGGACATGTCCACAAGATTGTAGCTTCTGCCTGTCAATGCTATCTTCTGGCTTAGGTTAAACCTCCTCTTCGTTTATCCCTCCTAATTAGTGTTGGTAGTGGCTTCCTACTGTGAGATATTTGGCTTCTCCATCATCTGTGTAACCAAACCTCTGCATTACAGTCCTGTTATAGAAAATACTTGAAATGATTTCTTATATCCTGAATAGTTATGACTGATTCAAAATGTAGTTATATAACATAAATACAATCTCATGATTCATTAAACTAAGCTCATGTTGATATAGATAACTCATATTTCATCTGCACCCTTCCTGCTTTAAAGATCTAGACAACATCAGCTCAAAATTTTACTGTACTTTCAGGGGAAAGTTCAATATTCTCCCTAGTATATCTTTAGATTCCTGCGGTTCTCTTTTTTTTTTTTTTTTTTTTTTTGTAGTGACATCTAGCTCAGAGTTCCATCTTCTTCTAAATTATTTAACCTTATTAATTTTCTTTTCACTGAGTAGGTACTCTCTGTATTTACACTAACCACACAGAAGTAGAATCAGTCCTTTCTGTGATTTGTACATACATTACAAAATTTTTTGGCCGGGCGCGGTGGCTCAAGCCTGTAATCCCAGCACTTTGGGAGGCCGAGA